>NC_048293.1:18475181-18687681 GCF_009762535.1 Notolabrus celidotus
GTCAAAGCAGCCCTCCTTTAACCCATGCAGCCCCTCCAACTGGGCATCAACAATTAAATAATTTTTGGGATTAGCATCTTAATTAATTTAAGGCATTTCAAAAGTATAAACGTTAACAGATTTTTCAGTAATATTTACACATTTCAGCTCGCATTTATTTAACCCCAAACCACATGTTTTGGGACATAAATGACAATTTAATCAAAAGATTACATTTTAGAAATCATGTGACCACTTTTGCCCTCCGTATCCACCTCTTTATGCTGCGGAAATGATGCGCTCCGTTTCCTCGTTTGAAAACAGGAGCGGGAGATGGCGGAGCGCGTATTCAACGCACCTGAGCAGGTAAGTGGAGCAGACGCTGTTTAAATGTGTGTTTCAGATATAAATAGAGCTCTATAATGTGCACCCTTTGATTACTCTATGAAACAGAGAGGGACAGCGGAATACTGGCGTTGTTTACTGGGTGAATTGAGACACTGCAGAGAGGGGAAAGTTTGGTGTGTGTGTTGCTCGCGCGCGCGCGCGTCGGTGTTTGTGTGCATGTCCCTGCGCGCACAGTGCGAAGTCATCGACGGTGCCAATCCGTCACATAGGCTACATGAGCCAAAATGATTCGGTAGTGTTAAGAAAAAAGATCATAGTTTTGGTGTATAGTACATGTGTTAAGATATATTTCTTGGTTACAGATGTAATTTGCGCATCACATGACCAAAAGTACACAAATAACACGTGACAGTGCCAGAACTCAGGTACATATGTTACTTAGTTTAAAAAAAAAGAGTTCACCCAGAGCCAGACTTTAAAAGCTCTTTGCTTGAGGACTTCATTCAAAATTGATGCTGAGGGAGACCCACAGCGTCTTACTTTGAAGGGTTGGAGTCTGGAGAGTAAAGCACCTGGTTCCATCAATCATACTGAGAAGAAATAACTGGCTAATAATATAGTTAATTTCAGAAAATTATAGGTTTTGACAATGTAGCACAAGGTGTATTTGTTTTTCATCAAATACAACCTCATGAAGCAAACTGAAATAGTCTCTCTTCTTGGAGATCCCACAGAGTTTAAAAACAGAACACTTAAATGTATGAAACATCTTAGAAATGACTGTCCACACTGTGTACAATTTTAAGTGCATGCCACACAAAACATTTTAAGGGGCCTGGTTTTGAAAGCTCAAGGTGCCACTCATGGGGGAAAACATTTGTATTGCTGTTATTTCTCTGTGTTAAGCTTTCAATTCATTTGAAGCTTCTGCCTGATCCCTAGTTCAAATTCAATGCAACAGTGTACTTAAAAATATATAATCACATTCAGCCGTACTAGATCTGGTAGGTTCTTACTTTTGGTGATGCATGTGTTAATCTGCCTTGACTCTGAGCCAGTAATTAAACATGCAATGTGATGTCAAGCCAGCTGCTTCAATGGCGCTTTTCCAATACAAACAGGATACTGACATACTTAGAACCTGAATTGAAAAGAAAAATCTCACTTGATCAAAACTGAATATAGTGGAGTTACTGTTGTTAGCTTACACCTTTACTTCCAAAGATTTAGTACTGCAATTTTTGGAAATTTTGCCTCTGTATGTCTGCTATAAGTTATATAGAATGGCTTGTACTGTGTCTGCACTGTGGGTGTGTGTGAGACATGTCATACTCTAATAGAATAAAATCTCAGAAGCTTGTTTGGTGCGTTAAGCTGCATGGATGTAACACTACTGGGCATGGCAAACACTGTGTTCATATGAGTGTGAGGGTGTGTTTGTGTGCAACGGTTGACCGAGTCTATGGATAGGGTGCACTGCCAGCCAGCAAGCAAGTCATTCCTCTGAATTATTGAAAGAGGTTAGGAAGCAGGAGGAGAACAGCATCTGTATATGTGTGTGTGTGTGTATTTGGGTGTTTGCAATTGTCTGTCTGTATACCGCAGTGCACTGTAGACTCTCAGCTTAAGCTTTCTGTTCTATGCAGGACTGTATAGAGGGGAATTATAGGCTCTGCTTCCTATCCTTTCCTGAGCTTATGAATAGAAAACAGGAGCAGTGTCAAGTAGTTTCTTTTTTTGTGCCGATGCTTATATAGCATATATTATGTGTCACATAGCTGGCCTCCCTATCAGCTTTCAGTGCTGAAAACATTCATCAGAAAATAAGAAAAGGTCACCTGTAATAATAATAAACTTGGTAATACTGGGAGTCTGAGCAATGCTCCTAAAAAACCTGAGTTTTCAAGAAACTGCAGAACAGCTCCTCTCTGTTCTGCTGTTTCATTGTCCTGTGTTGTTTCTCTCTTACCCTAAAATAGGCTAGAATGAAAAGTGAAGTGGAATAAAGTCCAACTGTAGTCAGTGTTCCAGGATGAGATAAATATAAGGAAAGCAGGCAGCGCTTCTGATGTGTGCCGCTGTGGTATTTAACGCACCAGCAGAACAGATGTGGAAACAAGTCAGTGCACTTTACAATGCCCTGATACAAAGAATGCACTGTTCTTTTAATAGAAATGTCCCCTTTTTAAGATCGTATTTGTCTTTCGCCTTCATTAGACAGGGTGATTTGGATTCAGCTAAAACAAACAAAATAAATAAACATGGTGCAGTTTTTCTTAGGCAGGAATATACCCAAATTAGGTTGAAAGTAACAAAATATCAGGTACAGTTTAATAACAGCCGCCAAATGCAAGTGCTAATAAACTAATAATTAAGACATATGGTGCATCTGAAATATTATGTTAAATGTCCTAAATATCCATGCAAATATTCACTGATTGAAATACCATGTTTTTTTTGTAAGAACACAAGCTTTCCCTTCTACCTTCAAATTAATGTTTTTATAATTCTGTAGAAACAGTATGCACAAGGGAAGTGATTTTACAGTCAGTTTTGGTTTCTACATGCAGATTTTGGTTTGAGTGCACACATGACAGAGACTTATTTCCCCATACACCGATGCAGGTAAAAAAATTAGCAGTGTAGAAGAGTAATTTGTGGCTGACAACAACATAGATTGGATTCCCCTTCCTCTCCTCAGAGCAGAGCCACTCTAATCAAAGAGCAGCAGCTCCTCCTCCTCACGCTGCAGGGATCTGCATCTCTGTAACAACGGCTCTACCAGTTTGAAAGCGCTTTTCAACTGATGACTTGGTCTAAAGTCCAAGATGAGTAAGATCAATGATGAATCTATACGTAATCATGCATGTATGTATTCATGTATGCATGAATGTGGGTAAGTTTGGATGTGTATGGTGGGGGGGCTTTTTCATCTACCAAAGAGGGGCCCTGCAGAGATATTTGAGAACCACTGCACTAGGGTATTTAGAAATATCTTTAAACACCAATTACATGATGGCTAGGAGAGGTCAAGCAAGGTTTTGTTGATTGTCCGCTCATGTATCTAAAGAACATTTGAAGCCTAGTGGACAAGATCTGGGTATTTTGCGTTTTGGATGAATGGTCTGATGTCCAATGGCATGCAGTTTCACTATGTTGTCCCTGAAAGCCACTGTTTCATAACCATGACAAGGATGTTATTTGCTTTGTTTGCCCATACTCGGTTTGTTCTTACTACAAGTTACTAATATTTTCATTGTTGTAGGTTCAAATACTGGTGAAATTGTGTGTCAAAACTCTAGTAAATCTTACTTTTGACTCGGCCAGATTTCAGGACCAGGACAATTAAGATGGCCAGACATTTTCAGCAGTTTTCAAATTTTTTTTTTGCTTTTGCTAAAGGCAAACTTTTAATAAATGCAAATGGATTCAGTAAAATAGAAACATTTACGATTACTTTAAATTTGAAATATAGCACTTTTGGCTGTATCTGTGTTAGAAAATCAGACATATGAGCCATATCAGGGGATTCAGTCTTTTCTCAGATCCATGACACACAGTGGGAAGCAGCTGTGGCTCTCCGTTAGGCTGTGCAGGACCGCACTAGGGTTGTACATCTGTGTTCGTAAGCTGCAGATAAACTCTATCCTTTGGCCTCCCTCTCCTGTGATCCCTTGGGAATGCTGATCCGGTAAAGTCGGGTGGTTTTCAAAGTGATGCCTCTGAACATAATATTCTTTGATCACTGCATATGTTTGATGCAAATGAGGCAAGTTGGTTTTGCATTTTAGGTAACAAATAAATACTTTGCAGCTCTTGCAGGGTCAAACTGGTTGTTTTTGAAGTCTATTTTTTTGACAAGTTGTGCACTTTACTGTGGACAAAAAACCTTTTTAAAAGCTAAAAACTAAGCATGCATGCTTAGACTGTGGTCCAATGCCTAGCCAACACAGACATATGGACGTTAACCTGCAAGGTGGACCAAAGACTGGTGGTTGTAGCTCTGCTAACATTAGCAACACACAACCAATCTGGCACAATTCAGTGATGGTAATGACTCTGTGATCCCATGTTTTACTGTGTTACATACATTTTGCTTATTTTTGACCGTTTTGTGCGGGGTTTTTTTGACTAGTCAGTTAGTCTGACTCTTAATTTAGTGGCTTTGGAACTTCCCTAAGCCTTACTTCTATTCAGTCATTTCTTTCTGCAAGACACACCTGCGTTTTATAGATGACTAAAGGCCCCCTCAGTGACAGTTCAGGTCTTATTTATTCTTCTTCTGTTAGAAATGTTTGTCTCTGTACAAGGGAAATAAAAGGCAGGAGATGAAGAAGTGAGACTAATTAGTTCAGTAGTACATTAGAACCAACCCTCTCTGTAGTAATGGAACACAGTAAGGATGCTCCCACACATTTTATCACATTAACTCATCCAGTCACTCTGACACACTCCAGAACTGGTAATTTTCAACAGAGAGCAGTTATATAACCGAGGTGTGATCAATCAGCCGTGGTTACACAACTCACAGTGTCCATTCCTCAAATAAGCATATTGCGCTTTGATGTGCAGATTTGTGTGTAACCTGGCTTGCTTTTGTAAAGCTACAAGTTACACCAGCTGTGCAGCTGAATTCCCTGCAAATTAACAACACGCTCAGTGAACAACATACACAAACATCAAGAACAATGACGTGTTGACAACTCAACAAACACCAGCTGTGGATATATTCAAATGCAGTTCAGTGACACTGTGACGGAGCTAAGTGCTGATCGTCAGACTACAGTTGTTTTGCTTAGGCTTGGCAACAACTGATATTATCTCTGGCTTTACACTGTTTCATATTTTGACTCTTCCAATTCCAAAAGCAAACGAATATAGAGGCACAACATTATTTTTCCATAATTTAGCAAGTAATCACACCGCACAAACTGCAAAGTCTCTATTTTACCACAATCACCAGCTCAAATCTTTAAATGTTTTTAACTGATCACAGATTATGTCGACAAATTCCGTTTTCACCCGAATACAGTCATTTTCCAGACAACCTCAGGATACCCAAGCCTGGATATTCCAGGATCGCTTTCATCTATGTACCATTGAGGAGGAGATTATCTGTGTCAGATGTACTCTCGTCTTAAAACACTCAGCATGGTTCAGGTGAAGGCGTGGCTGGGAACAGGATGCAGGGGGAGTAGGATTAGGAGGGGACTTCCGTAATGGTGACTGATGGTGGGTAAATATCACTTCAACATAAACAAGGACATTTGGGGAATACATATGAATTAGAATAAAAAAAGAACATACTAGTAAAAGGGACAAGCAGTCAAGAGTGTAAAGTAGCAAAACTCAGTAGTGCATGCTCTACAATATTACCTTCTGTGTTTACATACTAAGTTATGATGACTCTGAGATGGTATTTAGCATGGGGCTGAAAGGAAAACCACTTGTGTACAGCTTCAGACATTTGTATTTACTCGTTTTTTTCAATCTATCTGTCCGTCCATCTGTCCATCCACTCATATTAATAGTTATTTATCTGCATTACTTTTTAAACTTTAATGTGGACTTTAATTTGAGAAACATCATCAAATCCTTTAACTTCCATTAAATGTGGTTGTCTTTAACATTGTCATTTTCACATTATTAGACTTCACTGCAGGAACACAGCACTGCAGCAGAAGCAAGCAGTAACTATGAATGCTGAGGTGGGGGTGGGAAGGCATGTCGATCACTAACAACACGGTTCTAGGAACCAGCTCTTGTAAGCCAAAATGGTACTATGAAGAGCAGCTTGGGAGCTGAAAGACCCAGTTCTTGCTGAGCCAAATGATCTGGATCACAAAAAGAGAGAAGGATCCAAACCCTGCTCTTACATGGCAAATGGGTTGAGGAGAACTTGAACAAGAGCAAACATTCTTTGTAGATTGGAAGTGAAATGTTGATCTTTATGGATATAAGGTGTTTGGATCAAATCTTTAACTGGAACTGGATTGTAGGGATCCTTTCCATTGCAATAGAAGGGGAGGTAGACCATCTGACTTTCAACAGATCTAAACCTAATATTAATGCCCACCGGGCTCATCTCCCTAAATCCAAGCTGGCAAGAATTTACTCTCAAATTGACCCAACATGTGACCGATGTAAATCAGCAGAGGCCACTTTAATACACATGTTCTGGTTTTGCCCCAAAATACAGCGATATTGGGAAGATATCTGTGAAGCACTCTCTGATATTCTTGGTGTCAAAATAACCTTAAACCCGCTCTTATTACTTTTTGGGATCATTGCTGAGGTTTCGGGAGTACCTGCGAATGGTCAGAAACTCATTGCCTTTTCAACATTGCTGGCACGTCGCTTGATCCTTCGGAAATGGAAAGATGCGGCACCCCCTACAAAATCACACTAGGTTAACGATGTGCTTTTTCATCTGAAACTTGAGAAAATTAGATATGTAATGAAGGGCTCTGAAAGAAAGTTTCATCAGGTGTGGAAGCCTTTTTTAAATTTCTTTAACAAACCGTCAACAAGGGTACAAGAATGAATCCTTATCTTCATGTTCTGGCGGACTCCTACACTGATGGTCTGTATATACTGTACATGTCTGTTTTTACAGACATTTTTCTTCTTGTGACAGTGGGATAAGGGGTGTTTGGTTCTGGGGGGGCTGGGGGATTTTGTTTCCCTCTTTTTGTTGATGTATATTGTTGTATGTTATTCAAATCTCAATAAAAATATTAAACACTAAACCTAATATTAATGCAAACTTTCTTTCTGTCTGTCAGTCTGCCTTTCGAGACAGTCTATCTATCTTTGGGGGCTGTAGTGCTCACTGTGTAAAACCTGTTTGTTCCCTGGCCCTGGCCCTAACACTATTACGGAATAACAGTTTCATGTCACTCAGGGTTAAAAAGCAGTCCTTCAGTTTCTCATGCAGTGTGAAGGTGAGAAAATTAGGCCTATCTAGTTTTTATAACACCCACACCCTTGACAAAAAAGACAGAGGGAAAGAGGGGAAACCTAAAAAAAGAAGATGAAGAACAGAAAGTGGCATCAATCTGACAGTCGTTTTCCATTATTCACAGCTTCACACCTTATTCTATATCACACATCTCAGAGTAAAAATGTAAACACCAGATGACAACATATCATGGGTGTGTGTGTGCGTGTGTGTGTGTTTTGGGGTGTAGAGGGCTCTCCAGATGCGCCATCTGTCATCCCTGCATATTTCATTCTTTTACACCTCATCCCTCCATCTCTGCGACTTCACCACCCCTCCTCCCCTTCTAATCCATCCATCTATTCATCTATCTCTATCCTCCCAAGTCCCTCTCCCTTTCCTTCATCCCTCAGTGCATCTGGCTCTCTCTCTACCCATTACTTGTGCTGTCAAAGTGAAAACCCAGTGTGTGTGTGAGGGAGAAACATCAAGCGGTCTTTGTGTTGTTGGTGTCAATGACTTAAAACTGTTCTAGATATTTAGCTGAGAAAGCATTCAGACCCTTCATGGAATCTACTGTTTTAAATGTATACTTAACAAAGTCAGCCCCTGACGATATATTTCACAATGATGTTAGCTTTCTGTTCCCCGGTGGTAAACTACAAAGGCACTTAGAGCGTTATAGCATTTAGCTAGCTGTTAGAGATGTAAATGTCTCTTCAAGTCAGTCAGCAAATGTATCCAGCTTGTCACTTAGTTGCAACAAAGAAGGATGAACGAGCATTATGAACGAGATGAAAGGAGAGGGATGTAAATAGAGGCTGGGGGTAAACAGAGCGTGTGCATGCATAAAACAGAACACCGCTTGTGTCTGTCAAACGTAAGACGTAAAACAAACAAATCAATAAAAAAGAGCTGAAAAACGATGGAAAATGTTAAAAGTATTTGTTTTATATCCATCTAGGAGAACACTGTTGTGGAACCTTGATTATCCACATAACATATTGGACATTTTATAAATGCAAATAGTCTATAATCTGCAAAGGATGCAATGAACGCAGGCAGAGTCATGAAATGTTTTTTTTTTGTTCTGTTGAGGTTGTTTGGACAAAAAATATTAAATTCTGATTGCACATTAACTTTGTAGTTAAAGTTATACAGTTGCATGAAGTGTTTCCGTTGAATTCCATCATAATAAACTTTGAAAACATCCAAATAGCTTTATGAATCCACAAACTGCACAATTTGACCCATATAGCGTCAGCGACAGAAGTTGCTGCTCGTCTACTAATCCAGGCTAACTTCTTCTTAAAAGCAAAATGTGTATTTTTAGCTTGACTTCGTAAAGCTATTGTCTGGGTTACATACTGTAAGTGGGCCAGTGAACATAAGTGCAAGCAAAATGGAAATTGAGTTTTAGCTGACCAGCTATAGCCTTATCCATAGCCGTCTTTGACTCACTGTACATCGGCTCTCTTGCTTTTGTTCTCTACATGATGGTCGGTGTCAAAGGACGAGTGTAGAGGTAGATGGATTATCAGAGCAGAGAGCAGCGACTGTAGCCTGCAGAATTTAGTCACTGCACAGCAGAGGTGAGGTTAGATTTTGCAGTTTGCTTTGGTTATGGCAGTGTGCATATATACAATCATGTACAGTTGGCAGAGGATGGTATCAGTCCACTACCAGACATATAATCTCTCACCTAGTGCCCCCTTAAGCACATAATCCTTCTATATAATCAGGAACACCAGTAACACAATAGGGGCAGAGGTTATCTGTAAACTGGACACTCAGAGCTCTGCAGCTGAACATGCTCACTTCTCCCTTAACACATCACTGAGTTACAGGCCCATAACAATGAGGGCATCTCCCCTGGGCCACCAGCCTACCTTTTCACCTCCCACAAATGGCCCCACAAAACATCAAGCACAGCGTCTGTGAACAACAGACTGCAGCGTAACCAAAGTGAGTGGCGAACTCTTTAAAACTTAAAAATCACTTCTACTGAAATGCACATTCAGCACTGACACACACACAGAAAAATAGCACTCGGTGCAAGCAGGGCTTTCTCTAAAATCCCATTGCTAGCGACTTAGCTTCACTTAAGCTCTTTTCACACCAACAGAGGCACACACTGAAGCTAAAAGAGACACACTGCAAAAGGCTACTTTGCTGGTTGCAGAGCCTTCAACAATGTCCCTTTTGAAAAACCTACCAAACACAACAAAAAGATGAGACACCTTTCCCTCGTAAACCTGGACTACTGGATTTGAAGTGCAGCTTTTAAAGTCAAACCCTCTGAAACATATTTTGATGTTTTTTACTCGGCTGGAATTGAATTCCTCAGTGTTTGTCTGTTCGCTGAGGAGGATTTGTAGCACAAAGGGCCTGTCAGTAAGGAGCCATTGTACACAGTGAAGAATGCAAGGTTCACAGAGCTCTTATTTTTCTTTCGGTCAATTTTCTAGCATATCTAAGAGATTTATGCCTTTAAACAGTGGGTTCTGTTGTGCCTCTTTCTGGACCTCTGAGCACCTTCCTCAAGGCAATCATAATATATTTAAGTGTAGGACTGTCAGTGTCTTAAATCAAAGCTTCAAAACGCACTCACACACACAGTGCACAGACATGTTCAGCGCTCTGAATGAGCACGAGTTCAGTATCCCTGCAGCAGTCAGTATGCGTGCTGTTGTGCACAAGAAGGATCAGGCTTTTACTGGCTCCTTCCTCATTACAGTCAGGTTCAAGGATTGTGATTACTGCGGATCAGAGTTCAGCCTTTAATATTTGGTGGCAGCATGTTATTAACATAACCCTGAGCTGTTGCTAAGAAACTGGTAAATCACTATCAGACAACTTCTTCATATCCACATCATCCATATCGTCTTTCAGGGCACCGTGGCATATATTATATACTGCATATTGAACCTTTCATTATGTCGGAAAGGTTCAGTGGTATCGGTTTTATGTGTTATTCATCTAATCTAATCAAGTCAATGATTAATCTTGTTTCTTGACTTACTGCTGGGGCTTAGGGATACAACTATGTTATCTTTAAGTAATTGATGCTAGAGAGGGGGTAATGTAGACATTTTGGAGGTTACCATCACCACTGGGATTTATATTTGCATGAAATTTCATCTTATTTTCAATGCTGCACCATAAAAGATAACCAAGAAGCTTGGAACATGTTGCATGGGAAATATTTCTGACAACTGAATGAGATGCACATTATATTCAAAGATGCACAGAATAACCACAATAATGTGTGGGGTGCTGGTAGATTCCTGATCAATAAAAATGACTCAGCCGTTTCCTCGTCCAAGTGCTGACTTTTCAAAAATTCATTCACTGATACATATTCACTGTTTGGGAACAAAAACCTCCCACTAAGGAGTCTCACCGCCTTTCTGTGTTTTAAATAGCTAACTTGCTTCAAGGCTTTTCACACCAGACGTGTATTTCTGTAGGGATCATTGAGCAGACGTTGATTTTGTAGTGGCTGTATGAACAGAAGGAAGGGCAAAAGAAGCACAAACCTTATGTTCTGTTAAATATCTGGTTATTGCAATTACAACGGATTTAGCTTTACTTTATTCATCCCTTTTGAACTAATTTTAAAACCGTGCACGATGGAGATGGGTGGGTGAGGGTTTTAGAATTTTTGAGTGTCCATTTGTTAAAAAAAACCCTGAAAGTTCATGCAAATATTATTTCATCTTAAGAACACATTTTTCGTTGTTTTTACTAATGCCTGATTGTAATGCAGTACACCCACATCTAAAAGCTGTTTGCTATCTGCATTAAAAACAGAAGAAGAAGAAGAAGAAGAAGAAGAAGAAGAAGAAGAAGAAGAGAACATTAGCAAAAGTTGTTGGGAATGTGAGAGCAGCACTGTTAGGTCTGTAAGAACAGATGAACCCAGAGACTGTAGGGCTCATAAAAAACTCATAAAAATGGACCGGGTACTCCGTGGAGTATTTACTTATAGTGTTTCCATCTGCAGTGCACATGGTGAAGTGATGGACGAGTCACTGTTGTCGCCACTTCTCCTGTTAGAGGGCTGGATCCATCAATAATAGAGTTTAAGACCCAAATGGTAAAAATGATTGAACTTTTAATTGATGAACATGCATTGGTATTTTTGTAATATTAGTTGTATTCAATACTGTCCAGCCCTAGTCTGTCATAGATTGCCGAAGGGAGTGGTTTATGTGTGTGCTGAAGGATGGAAGGAAGGCAAGTATGAGTAACTATTGATTAGATCCCAGTGACTATGGAATAATAATTTGGCTTGAAATCCCCATCCCTGGTATACCATGATGAAATTGGAGCAATGCCCACAAACAATTAAAACACGCTGCCAATCATACTAAAGTCTTCTGCACGGTTGCATTTGCACATATAGTTTTCACTTCCAATTTGCAGATAACTCTGTGTCCGGCAGGATTCTAGCATTCTCATGCCTTGCTCACAAGTATAATGTGTGTTTTGATGAGTGAATTAAGCGAACCAAAGGCAATAATCATACATTGTAAATTACAGCATGCAGTTTGCAAATCGACTCAGCTGATGTGATGTGCCTTTAACTCCTCTGAAGTTGCATAGTATGTCTGAATGTATAATAAAGTATGTGACAATTTTGGACAGAAACATCTTAATGGAGCTTTTCTCTAATTGTGTAAGACCTTTACATTTAACACAATATGTGTGAGACTGAACTGAAAAGATATATTACTTTGAGCGTGAATTATAGAGGTTGCCTTTTGGAGTCATGGATGTCTGAATTAGCTAATTATGTTCCAGGAGTCTAACAAAAGCAGTTTAAAATAAGCTTTGATCTAGAGAGTTATTTTTTCCTGCAGCAGAGCACGAGAAAGTGGCTTATTGCTGATGTTCAGATTCGCTGCAGACTCATTTGAAGCTTGGATGAATCAGAGCAGAAATGGTTGCCAGCAATTTTCATCTGGTCACAAGCACGTTCTCTCTTTTTTTTTTTTACTAGGTAGCCTGAGAATTCAGCAGCAGACTGACAAAAAAAACCTTCTTTTAAACAGAACTGCTTGGCAGCTAACCTGACAGCTGTTAGTGTTTTCCCTCAGTTTCCTCACTAAGTCAACACCGGCTTAATCCCCTGCGGAAAAATAAAGTTTTATTCATTTATTTTAACTTATTTATTTCATTTTGGGTTGATGCTATTATGACTTTGTGAAACAGGTGGTCCAGGCATGCGTAAGTGTAATCCACCCAGAATACTGTTATTTGTTCCACACTGTTAAGTCCTTTGAGCTGCATTTGGGTGATATGTCTGGCTGAATACATTTCCACCGGCTGAAGCAGATGGTTTGTCCGCAAAAAAAGGGAAAGAGATGAGGATAAGAAGGAGCTGAATGGCAGTGTTAAGCACATACACAGCACATTTTTAAAGGCAGTTTACAGATGTTTGCATTCGGGAGAGACGGATTATGTTCTACAGTATGGGACAGTCTCTGTTTCAGAGAAACAAAGAAAGGGTTAACAGCTGCACAGATCTACAGTGCATCTGATAGCTGGCAGTTTGGGGCTACCTTGTCAGAAGCAAAACATATATCTTACACACTGCAAGATAATCAGGCAGATTTTTGGCCTGATTCCCCCTTCTGATGAAAGTGTAGTCACATTTTTTGATGGTTCAAAAGATTATCTTGCCTGACTTTTTGACGTACGCTAAGAGGGATTTCACTTCCCTTGATCTTCTTGGAAAAACATCCTATTCACACCAACTTATAATTGTAATTATTAAACATGATCAATATTTACCATTAGATATTCTGATGTGTGGGTGAACTCAGAGGATGGCTGAACACGCGCTCTGTCTGGATCGTCACGTTGAACTAAACCATAGCCAATCAGGAAGCGGGTAGACTGAAGACAGAAGCACAAAGAACACAGTCATGGTGATGTTAGTCAATGCAAAGCCTTAAGTTGGTTAGGTTTACGTTAAACATAGAGGATTTGTTTCAGCAACACAAGTGTTAATGTATTCTGTAGAACATACCCCAACTGAACAGACAGGGGAAGGAGTTCAACAGTAATTGCAAATTGCAATGCATGTGCAACATAGCAATGCAACTAGCAACAGTACACTTCAATGACCATAGCATAATGCTTGTCGTGCACTTTGTTTGTTTACTCTAAAATCATGTTAACTTTGAGAGATTTTAAGAGATTTCCAGTTTGGAGTTGTTGCTCTGGTTGTTGGTGAATCTAATCTGTGAATGTGTGGTGTGCTGTGTTTGCGTTTTTGTTCTACTCCGCACCATAGACTTTATAATACATGATGTCCAGCCCTAGTCTTCCTGTAGTCAGGAAGTCACGTTCTTCCAACACTTATTGGATGAAAAACTATTAAATATTGACCATTTAACTAACAAGTGTTAGAACCCAGAGTTAAAGATGATAAATGCGAGCATGAAAATAGCATTAGGTAAATAATTCAAAGCTTTTTTAAAGTCTTAAAGGCCTGTGAAAAAAGCAGAGCTCTGGAAGAAGCTCTTTAATTGGAGTTTCAAAACATCCTAATTTTCCCAGAACAGCATGATCATGATCCGTTCAGCAATCCTTAATATAAATGTAGCTAGAGTGATGTGGTTACAGCTTGGAGACAGCACTGGCCTTCAACCAAAACAATCTCTGCAAACCTTGAAGAAAAAAAATAGTTGGAGAAGCGAGAAGGAGACGGTCCACCGCAGAGACACAAATGCCTTTGATCTGCAGCACCATAAAAATGGCCAGCCAGCACACACTCACACACAATGTGTATGTATGCATGTGTGTTTGAGTGTGCACATAATAATCATACATCTCTCTATAAAATGTCAGTGGACTTCAAAGGGACATCAGACGAGGATGCAGATGCACGCTGCAAACCGCATAATTACAAGAAATAGACCAGCATTTATTCTGTTACAACGTGCGTGCGTGCATGCATGCATGCGTGCATGTGTGTGTGTGTGTAGGACAGAAGTATCTTCTTTATTTTGGCCAAGTTTGTATCCTTGACCATAGAGTTAAGCAAGTGTAAAGAGATTTAAATTGCAGAAACTTTCAGATGGAGTTAAAATTGCTCCATGGTGCAAAGTTAAAGATACAGGTGGGAATGCAAAAAATGCACAGAATGTAAAGCAACTAAATACAAAAATTGATAATCTAAAGATAAATAAATACAAGAAAGCAATAAAGGTAAAGTACAAAGAAACAACAGCAGCCCAGTGGGATCAATTTCCAGACATAATGTTCTTCTAGTTGCTGACATATTGACTCTATTACGCCATCTAACTCAATTAGTATTCCATAAAGCAGCCGGTTATCAGCAACTGATCTGGCATTAGCGAGAAAAAATTAAGAAATTATACAAATGAAAAAAAGTTTCAACTTCCAAATCATTGAAAAACATTTCACTTTATGGCTTAGATCAATTCCGAACATTGGAGAGGTGCATCAATACTCCAAAGTCTCATTAGCAGTTCAAGTGCTTCTGAATGCTTTACATAGACATTTGCATCTTGCCTCAGAAACCAACCGGCACATACATATTAAAATACTCAGAGGGAGAAATCCACCCCACATTTTTCTCATTTAGTTATAATCAGCCTGGAAATACTGGATTGAGATTTGGGCACATTTGAGAAGAGAGGGAATCAATTTGTTTATGTTTACTCGCTAATGCTGGATTTTTAGGAGCAGCTTGTGAAACTTCAGCTTTAAGGTGCAATTTCTTGTTTGTTTCTAGTCCTATATTGTGATAAATGCATGTCCCGTTCAGCCTGGGATGATGGGTGAATGACATATTAACACCCTTATGTCATTCATATGTTTAGAACACTACACTGGCTGCTGACATATGGGGCGAAACACCAACAAAATGGATTTAGGTTAGTTCTGTGTCACTGCCCTCCTGCAAAGAGTTTGATTGAACTAAACTTAGACTATAAATGCATAAAAAACACTTAATTGTGCTAGTGTGCTGCAAAACATTTACAGAATACACTGCCTGTATGCAACGCACTTTGGTGAGGTTTTTTCAAAGCAGTTCATGGTTTACTGGGGAGGGGATACGACCTATTTCTCTTATGGCTGACCCCTGTGAGTCTAAACCCACTGAACCGGGTGTGTTTGTGCTTTGCCCTGCTGCCTCTAGAGCTGCAAACAGTATGTTTATTTATACATTATGTATACAGGCCCCCACTTTATTCACACAATGACACACACATAAAGACAAATCCACACATGCCTATATAAGAGCAATTTACCATTTGAAATCATATATATGATTCATGGTTTCCATGTGTGACCAAGAGTGACAGATTGATGCAGCTGCATTATGTAAAAACACTAATGTGCTCACTGTTAAAAACAACGCTCCTTTGAACATGGCGCAGTATAAAGAGCTTCTTCACAGCATTCCAGTTAGATCTTGCGCTCTTCATTTAGCTGAATGAGAAAATGTTGGGACACCAGCTTCTGAAGGTTTCCAGCAATTGTCTTTTCTTTGAGGTGAACAGATAAAACCACACCAGCAGCACTAAGCTGCTTTAAAAGCTGTTTGCGTGCATAAACAACATTCTATACAGTTTGCTCTGATCTGACATTTGTTCTTCTTGCCCATGAACCACCTAAGCTCCCATAATGCCTTTCAAAAACCCCAGTATGACAGGTTCTCTTGGAGATTACACTTTAATCCATACAATAATATTGCATAATAATGCAGGGCTACACTACCTATATGCGGATTACACCAGATCATGAAACACCCACCATCTGGGTGGCATTGCATTAGTAACCCTCCTTATTAAAGTGGAACTTCACCCCAGGCAGAGGCAAACCCCAAACACTGTGTTATATTGAATAATGCAGTATGCAGTAGCTAATTAATCTTAACCTGCCCTTTTTCACCCAAGCACACAACAAAATACACTATCAAGCTACTTCATGGTGCACATGTGTATTATACACACAGGACTCTGTATTACAGTAAAAGGGATTAAGACTAAGGCAGATGTTTAGTCTGACAATGAACTAAATGTATCAGATAAGGAGGACATGATATGATGAGATGTTCAATTGTAGAACATGTGAATACTGTATTAATAACTGGACACGAAAATGAGCTTATCAATTAAAGCATTGGTGAACCACCTCATCTTTACTGTACATCTTCTCTGCTCAATCACCAAACACTGACACAGCCGTTTTTGTTATTCAAACAGTGCAGAACAGCCAACGTAGACATTAAACGCGTAAGGTTTGGATCTGATGAATTGGCTTCAGTTTGAACTGGTTTCTTTGTAGGAGAAGAAGTCTGTTGGCAGCACTTTAAGATCAGGATCAAAGTATGTGAATCGGTTTATTGAATCTATTGAATCTGCTGGACTTCGTTCTTTAGGGACTCAAAAAGAAGATGTTTGTCACAAGTCAGCATTTAATGTGCAAAGCAGCTTGTTGAAACTTAACACAAATAGTTGATTTCAATATAAGTTCTGCTTTTCACGAGGCAAATAGCCAATCATGGCATAGGATTTCAGAAGAGCCACTGGGTTAGCCAATGAGATTTCAGATGTCAGGGATGATCATGCCCACATCTAGTGGGGGAATAGAGGAATGGGGGGAAGACATCTAGCAAAGGGTCGTGGCTGTGAGTAGAACCAGTGACTGAGGTGAGGAGGACCATGGCCTCTGTATATGGGGTGCTTTAAACCGCTAGACCAACCAAAGACCAATAGAGTTATGGTGGATTGAACAGAAAAGCTTTTAAGAAGAAAGATCTTAGTTCTACTGAAATAAAGTTTTGTTTAGCTTTGATTAATTCAACCTTTTTCTTCGATGAATAAGTCAGTAAGTATTTCTAAGAGTGAATGAATGTTGCTCCAAGTTGCTTTGAGAAGTTGAGGCACGTATGATTGTAAACACCCTTTTTTCAAATCTACTCCCAAGACTAGAGTAATTGTCACTTTTGGACTTGAGCTGGGTTTGAAACAACATACTGTACAGACCTTAAAAATCAGACTCTTTCAGACACAAATATATACTGCGTTGGGTCATGTACAAAAAACAACCCAAGAGCAATAAAAAAGTAAGACTCCTGCTCTGTCTCGGTTGAAGCTGAGCTGTGAATTCTTCGTGTGTCTATTCTGGTTTTCTCTTTCAAGACTTCACTTTGACCGCGCTGGTTGTATCACACTGAGTTATGTGGATCTTGGCTTTCTCCCAAACAGTGATGTAATTATAACGTTGACGGTCATTTTGTCAGGCATTGTGAGCCACACACAGGTCGTAGCCTTTGCCTCTCTCACTTTGGAATATGACATTACACTAGCTCTACCTCACTCTCTCTGTCTTTCTCTGGTACAGAGGTGGACACTGAAGGCTTGTGAGGCTTTTTGCTGACATTAAACTTGCCTTCATATTTTGTCCCTGGTGTCAGTTTTGATCATTTCAATCTCTCCCTGAAAACACTGCCTTATTTGAAGGGATAATAGCAAGCTGTTGCACTGATGGAAAACCATTTAGCAGATTATCTAATTGCGTTATTATTCTAACCCTATTAGCTTGCTTTGGTCATTAGCATGCAGCTGCAAATTATCTCCAGTTCTAGCTGCAACCATTATCCGATGAGTACACTAAAGAAACATCTTGACACAACTGGGTCGATATTGTTAAAGCCATGTGCCTCCAGTTAATGTGAATGCAAAAAAGAAATGCACCTTTGGCCTTGACTACAAAAATTAAAACTAAACATGTTGAGCACAGAAACAAAACAGTTAAAAGTAGGAAGCAGTTAAGGAAGATGAATGAATGAAAGCAGATACTTTTAAAGAGAACAAGTCTGGTGCTGTGTTTCAAGAACGATAATGCAGGCAGGAGCATGTCCTCTGGAAGAAATCCAACACATTGAGTGAAAGAGAGACAAAAAAAAAGAAGTACTTTGTAAAATGTGAAAGAAAGGTTGTAACATCTGTGTAAATCTGCCTGCTTCTGGCTCAATCTGTGATATCAACAAGACCTGGATGTGAGCTGAAATAGGCTTATCCTTCCATTCTCTGGATCTTTTCAGTACCATTCGGTCCGAACACAAAGCCTGAGGCCTGATAAGAACTAGCAGTTGCATAGGAATTAAAGCATCAAGGCTATCAAGATAATAACTGTATTATGGACATCAAGCTGCAAGTTCATGTTATCACCCTTGAAGTATTTAAACGTTACTTTCAGCTTCGTTTTTGTCTTCATTTCCCTAATGTAACATTTCACTCCATTGTTTCTCTAGTTGCTGGAGATGCCTTATTAGCCCTTTTCATATTGCCACTCAATGGCACGATGTTTACACCTCTGCAAAGTCTCACTTTCAATATGAATGTCTCAGAGGCATGAAACGATATCAATCACTCAATGTCTGTTTGGCCCATTAGCCAGCTATCTCAGAGATGAGGCTAAAAACCTTAAGTGTCATATTTGACTCTGCTTTCAGCCTTAACGTCTTTTAAGCATGAAGTCTTGTTCTCAACAGCTGAGACTGATCTCCAAGGTTCACCACTTTCCTTCCTCTTTGGATTAAGGGTAGGTCATCCATGTGTTTATCACCTCAAGACTTGATTACTGTAATGCACTTTACTCTGGCATAGGTGAGGAAAACATTCACAAGCTCCAGCTCATGCAGAGTGCTGCTGCGTGGCTACTTGACTGGTTCACATAACTCCTGTTCTTTCCAATAAGCTGCTGGCTATCAGTCAGTGTTAGAATTTATTTCAAGATAGTATTACTTGTTTTTAAAGCCCCACATGGTCAGGCACTACTTTGTATTTGTGACCTCTTAACCTTTGCTGCTCCTGATCGCTGATTGAGATCTTCTGGCAGGAACTTTCTTAATCGGTTCCTGAATCTCAGCTTGTGCCTGAAGATGATCAGGCTTACTCTGTTCAGGCCTCTCAGCTTTAGAACTCCCTGCTTGAATTTCGTATGTTAGCTGAACCTTTAAAATCATCACTTAAATGATCTTATATCATAAGGCTTTCTTTTAACTGGTATGCAATTCACATTTAGTTGTTTTAACTGTTTTGACCTGCTTCTTTTTTCCTTAATGTGTGTCTCTACGATACCTTGTCACTTTTGTGTCATTGATTGCTTTCTCTACCTAAGCGTGTCTGCTTCGAATCAACACAAGAATCTGTTCTGCAGTTGGCTGTATCAACCTGAAGGATCTTTGACGTTTTATCGAAAAATGTAATGTGTGTTTTGGTTGGTGCAGCTAGGTTGCCTTTGCAAATGCTTGGCTCCACTGACCCAATATATCAGTACCCTTTGAAGCAATCTTTTGGCTTAATTTCTCAGAGTTGGAGAAACATGGAGTTGCAGTGTCCATTCAATATACAGTCAATGCCTCACACGCAATTTAATTACATTCACCCTCTCTGTCCTACGGCCTACCTCAACAACTATCACCAAAGTATCTTACAGTTGTTATATTTCTGTGTAAACAAAGATTTCAAAGAAGAAAAAGTGTAACATTTAAAAACAAACAAAAAATACCGACGACCAGCCTTAAATTAACTCGACCTCTGACAAGTCAAATCATAGCATCTGATTTTTGGGTGGCACATTGGATAGGGGGGCCAGTGTCAGCCCTTACCACACCTCTTGACACGCCCTTATTGTAATGCAATGTGAAATGACACACCAATATTACGCCAATATGGGATCAATATGAAAGTACAAGCATGGAGCTGTTGTAGACCTATGATAAGGGCTAATATCTGATCACCACAGCAGACCTTTTCTTATTTCAGTCAGACAACTCACGTTTACTTAATAAGTTTATTGCAGTATACAGTATTGTGTTTGGCGTGTGGGCTTCGAATTTCATCACTCCTCGTAGATTATTTAAATGCAGACATTAGGAGCAATGAGATAGGACTAACCCCCTCGGAGCCCGCAGGTGGAAGCCGGGGAGGAGGTGGGGACAAACTTCACACAGCACTGAGCAGAACAGCAGGAGCACTGCAAGCAGAGGCAGAGACAGGGAGGCTTGCCGTTTAAATAGACCGCCGAATGAGGATGTTGAGATCAGCTGATGGAGAGGTGGTGACGTGTCAGTATGATGAGCGCGGTTCGAGTTGTCTGCCTGAACTAGCTTGCAGGCGGCGCTCCATTAAATGTAGTTCTTTGAAAGCAATAAGCATAGGAGCTTTGATATTGAAAGTAAAGACTACAACTCAATACTGTATCAGTTATGGCACTGAAACAAGCAACAAATCATGTTACAAGCCTTTAAAATATCGATATAAAATGTTCATACAGGGGCCAATGACAGAGTCCATTAACCAGAAGTAGAGACATTCTCTTTTCTTGATGTGTGCATTTTTGGTGGGAGTCAAACACTCCCCTGGTGAACCTTGCATTTAGAGATAAAGAAGGGGAAACAGCAACATAATTCTCAGCAGGGTTATCTTGCGGTAACATTCAAAGGTTTTAGCCACTGTGACAGTGAGGTGCAGCCCTTTATTTGATCACTAGGATTTTAAATCGCTCCGTTATCATAGCCTCCTTCACTTTACTTTGATTTGTCAAAGTGGCTTCAATGGAAACTGTCTCCCTGTATTTACTAAGCAGCAAAAGTCATACACAAGTGACAGAATGGTTTCTTTTAAAATAGGTCATGTTGTTCCTTGTTGTTTCTTTTTTCTCTCTAAAGCACTCTCCTGATACTAAAAACTCACCCTCATTTTTTTGGTCTGTGTTTGGTTCAGACTAAACGTACATGAGACAATATGCACACTATATGGTTGTATTACAGGAACCAAGCAGGTGCCTACTTACTTACATGGCATAGAGTTGAGTTCTTTATAATATTATGACATCTTTATGAAGCGATAAAACAATGACAATGAATAACTTATTCGCTGTATGCTTTTGTACAATAATACCTGAAATACCAAGAAAAACATGAAAACACAAAGATGAGCTCATGCAAACAGGGATAAGCATGTTGGTCTGCACATCACCAACTTCTGTCTTTCTGCTTGATGGCTCATAAAACAGTGGAGGGCAGCTTATTGTTGAGTAACTGAGCACACACAATCATTTCCTTCATCTGTTTTTCTTTCCTTAACACAGGTAAAGAGGCAATTGCTCACTGTTGTCTAGCATTCTCCCACATTGAGAAAAAACATGTATTCTCAAACCCACACAATCTCGATTTCACACCCTGACACACATGCACATGTTCAGAGCAACTAGTTTATGTTCCAGGATCTGACCTGTTGTGCTACTATTGAAAATAGGAGGTGGGAGTGCCGCAGTATGTGGTGCGAGCAGTAGCCTGGCTGATCACACCGGAAGTGCAGTCCTATTTGCTGATCAAGGGAGTGTACTAATCAACTTCTATCCTATTCTTTTTAAGAGAACCGCAATGCAACTAAGCTCCAAAATTAACACACTTTTATTTTTAAATGTCATGCCTTATTTTGTCCCTTTCAGCCCACCATACTTAAGCCTATGTCACATTTTACTCAATAAAACTCCCAGACAGCTCAGTTGACAAGTCAAAAGTCACCTTGTGTGTCAAATGGAATCTAAATGTCACCAAAGCACTTCAAATTTGAGATACCACCTACAAACTAGGCAGACAGTGCAGTTAAGCAGACTGATGTTAGCAGGAAACTGCATCATGGAGGCCAGCAGAGCATTATCTCAGAGCGTTAGAATCACCACAGACCTGTGGATGAAACTAAATCAAAGATGTTTACGGTGCTTGATAAAGGGGTAGCAACTGACTGCAGGCCAGTCCAAATTATAGACGACTCAGGGACGTCCTCAAGTTGGCATGTTTTGATATGTCTTACTATAGTGGGGAACAGTAGTTTTATTCAGCATCTGTATGAGCCTGAGAGAGCAAGGCAGGAACTCCTGAAGAGTGTAAATGCGGTCACATTCACCAGGGATCACTGGATATCATTAATTTATCATCTCTGAATAACTACTCACCATATTGACACTGATTGGACATTTTGTACATGCACTCCTGCATATTTCTTCATGTTTAACTGTGTTTACCTACAACATTAAAAAATAAAAATAATTATCACCATGTTTCTTGGAATAAGAACACGACAAGCATCTGTCTCCACTCTCAAAGTCATGGTTTCAGGCCTCACTGGTCAAGACCATAAAGTACATTCATTGCATTTAATTCCTAAACCAGGCACTAGTTAAAATATCTTTACATTTTTTTTATAGACTTAAATGCTATTTTGAAATGCAAAATAATGGAAGTTCAAACATGCCATGTGATAAAGATTGTATGTATGATAAAAACATGTCAGTGGCTTTGAAATCAGTCAGGCTAGTGTGAGCTTATTTGAACCATTCCAACCAACAATTTTCATGTTTTGGTTCACTCTCCCAGCTCTCACAGCTTCACTTCCTGCTCAGCACCAAACAGCTGATAACAAGCCGTTAGATGCTTCCCCCTGGAAAACAGCTGAGCTTTTATCAGATGAAGAGGCAGATATTTATTTTGGGAGCTAGAAACAAAAAAAAACACAGCATAAAGACTGAAATGTGTTGCTCTGTGCAGTTATGGAAATCTAAGCTCACAGATTCACCATACCAGTAGTCAATATTTTGTACACAACTCTGAACTGCTGCTGATTCCAGGTTTTATCATTACTTAGGTATAATCTAAATAATCAAAGCAGTCGTTCTTTTTTCGAGCCATTGCAAAAAGTATAGACAAGGTAAGAGGCAAGTTTGCGTGTTTTTACCAACTGCAAATCCACTTCTGTTCCCCAGGGTGTGTGTGTGTCTGTGTGTGTGTCTGTGTGTGTGTGAATGCAGGTCTGAGTGTGTTTTTGTGTGATGTATCTTTTCACAGTCTCAAGGAAGACTGCTTTGCTAAGAAGTGCTAAAAGCTTCAAATGCAACAGTGACAGGTTGCTCAGCGCGATTGTGTGTGTGTGTGTGTGTGTGTGTGTGTGTGCGTGCGTGCGTGTGTGTTTGCGTGCGTGCGTTCTGCTTCCCTGCAACTTCCGTCACGCTGCTGCCCACCAAGCATGCCACATGTCACAACCACTTTACTCATAACTCTTCACACATAGACCTAGAATACACACTTTCAAACAGCGACTCTCACACACACAGCTGCCAAACACTGTTTCAGACCGATCTTACTCCACAAAAAAGATTCACATGGTTTGCAATCAGTGAGGAATGTGTTGCATACTGATCGATTGATGCAAGGTCAGATGGAGAGGTGAGGGGAGGCAGAGGAAGAGTGAGCAGGGAGTGTTGTGTTCACACTTCTCCCAGTGTGTCATTACTGGGTGATTATGGTGGTAATGATCCTGCAACTTTAAAGCCTGCCAACTCAACATACACACCGTATTACTGCTCTCATTTTCCTCATCTTTATCAGCGGGGAGCGGTGACCTTAATCACTTCAAATCAAGATAATTGTAAGGGTCTCTTGGGAAGAGGTTTTTTTTAAAACATGGGCTTCATTCGTCTTCTATTAAAATAATAAAATAGATATGTCAATGCCTCTTTAAAAAAACAAAAACCTTATTACCTTTTGCTTGAAGAAGACATTCCCATACATAACTGTATCTTGTGCTCACAAGATAAGAACACATTTGCAAGGAATAGAGACATACCAACACAAGGTAATAGCCATTTTGCACAGGATAATATCTTACAATATATATAAAAAACATGTCAGCATAAGTAAGTATCAGTTTTCCAAGAAGGATAATAACAGAACTTTTAGCATGCATGCAGATGACATGTTCACAGAGGACAATAACCTACAGGAAAATGGATGTGTTTACAAAGGATTACATGTGCACACAAGATAAGAGACTTATTTGCACAGGATAATAACATGCTAACAAGATACTACTCTGTTTGAAAAAGAAAGCATTATGTTCACATTAAATTATACTTTATTAGCTTAAAGTAGCCCCATCACACAAGATAATATCATCTACATACAAGTTAGTCTGTGGTGTGCACAAGATAAAAGCATGTTTAAACAGGAAAACTGATCTTGACAAGAGAGAAACTTGTGCATTATTAAAATAAATATCACCTTGCATAATTTAATGGAGCTGTGTGGAAAATTAATCAATTTAATCGCTATCAGTTCAGCACTGAGAGCTCTTAGGAGCTGCTCATTTAGCAAAGTACAGAGAAAAGTCTGGTTGAACAGGCAGCTGACAGTAGAAGTTGGTGAGGTGAGTGTGCATAGCTGTGAACGACTGCGAGGCACGACTTTGCTTGAGAAGAACAATGAACTCAGCAATTACCATTCCAGGAAAAATATCAGATCAGTTTGGAGATAAAGTTTCGGTCTAGAAGGATGTTAAGGTTGGCAGAAAAAAATATTTAATTCAGCTCAAATATAGTCCACTTCGGTGGTCATAGACCAACAGCAGCTTGTGCAAAATCTGGACTTTATTTATGAATGTATAATGAATAAAAACGATGATCAGTCTGTGAATGTGTATTTTTGGATCACCAACTTCCATCCATCCATCCATCCATCCATCCATCCATCCATCCATCCATCCATCCATCCATCCATCCATGCATCCAGCCATCCAGCCATCCAGCCATCCATTATCTTTACTGCTTTATAATAATTGAATACAAAATGCAAGAAGGTCAGGAATTAGCATACTCGTATCGCAGGATTTGTCTGACATTTGGGTTCAGCTGTTGCAGAGGACACTGTCATATATTATTAAAAGGAAACATAAATTCATGTTGGGAGCATCAATATGGAGACATTATACAATATGTATAACAAGAGCAAGGGATTGTCATACACAGTATGTCTAAAAAGTTGTTTCCATTACCATGAATTATTGATGATGTGCAGGAGGAGGCCAGAATATAAACCCTAGTACGAAGCTGATGTAACTCAAAGAAGTTGATACACAAGTGATTGAGTGTGTATGAGTTAGGCTTCAGAAAATGCCCAAAATGCAACAAAAAACATCTTTCATTGCATTCTTCCAGTTACAATGTGTTGAATTAAAACTGTACATTTCTATTGTGAAACCCTCCAACACTCCTAAAAATCCACTCGACATTTAAGCATAGTTCTAATTGCTTAAGTCCTCACATCTCTGTTAAGTGGCTCAATAGATTAATACAGCTTATTTTGTATCATGGTGTGATGCACTGTGTTCATGTGTTTGATTTGTTTATTCGTCTGCATTTGAACATGTGCCACTATGTGCTAATTCCCTCTGTCACATGTTGAAACATATCAATTATGTCCGCTCACTTGTGTGTTTCCCCTTGTGTTTGAGTATCTGCGTGTGTGATGATGTTATGCTGGATCCATTATGCCCCCTGTTTGTCAAGGAACACAGAGGCATGGCTCACTGCCAAGCCTGAGACCTATCAAATGCTTGTGTGTTCATGTGTGTTCATGTGTGTGTGTCATAAACAGGAAATTAAATCAGACTCAACCATGGGAATTGTAGGAAGGCAATTTGTTGCTTTGTATCAGATTTCCCCAAAAATTCTAATGAAATTAACAGGCGTGGGGCGTATGTAATAATTTATTCCATCTAGAGAGGCTGCAAATTATCTTGTGTGTCATTGTCTGTACATGTTTGTGCACTTGTCTATGTGTGTTTGTGGAAATATGAATGAAAGAAGAGTTACTTCACAGTCAGGCCTCAGGCATTCTTTGGCATCACTCACTTTCTTTTCTCCAGTATTTCTGATGCTCTCTCACTCGCTTCCATCTGAGTAAAGGGTCTGCACTGAGAAGCAGGTCGACAGTAACTCTTCCACACTCTGTCTGTGTGTCTGTTCTTCACTCAGTCTTTTGTCTTACTACCAGTTTTTATTTTGGCGTCAATAGAACCCAAATGAGGAGGCTTGCATGCAACGTTAACCCACGACCATATTCCCATTAGCCAACAGTCAGACACACAAACACACTCACACACAGTAGGGGTACTCAGAGAATTGGCTGTGAAGCTGCTCCCAGCTTGCCCACTGTGAACTGAATTGAGCTGTACAAACAGCATTTAAACAGTTAGGCTAATGTACGTGTGTGTTTATGTCTCTGTGCTTAATATATTTGGAATTGAGACAAATATGACACTGTAACGTTGAGAATGAATAACCAAGGGTACAGGATATGAAAGAGAAATAAGACATTTTCAAAGAGAGTTTGTGGGTTGAGGGAGAAGATAGAAGGAATGAGGAAATTAATTTAGACAGAGAAATGGAGAGACAGGAAATAGAAGACAGGAGCAGACATAGCCCAGGGGTTTGGCAAAGACAAATGAAGCGACTGAACAGCGTATGACTAGAGGCCAGCGTTTTTTGTAATATCATTTCTGACAATAACTGAGATCAACCAGCTGAATGAAACTTTAGTTGTCTCGCCATAGTTATTCAGAACAAGGAAGGTTGTTATTCAAATACACAAATCTGAAATAACTAAACTGGATAAAATTTTTGTTTGATTTCAGCTCATTCAGATCAATCCAGCTAACCATCATGGCCAAGAGAAGAGGATGCACAAAGGACTGAAGTGATTGGATCTGTACAGATTCTACTGCCAAGGTATGGGACACATTTTGGTGCTTTTTTGGCTTTTCTTTCAACTGTGAATTGAAATATGACCTGCACAAGTTAACCATTCCGATACCTTGGACTGAAAATAAGGCCGAGGGGTAATTAGCTTTGTATAGCCTATAGTCTGGAAGCATACGAACACAGCTGAAATGACTTCTTGCATACTGGTCGGGTCAAATTGGACCCGTTTTGACATTTGACAGCAGTATGAACACCCCAAATGTCACTTTTCTGGCCTAAAATGTTATTACATTTCCCAATGTTGCTCAAAATACATGACAATCTTAACATTTTGCATTTTTTACACACTGAGGCTGTTCTATGTCAATCAATTGAGATGGAGTTTATATCATCCAGTTTGGGTCAAATCAAATCACCAAAAATGGTGGTTTTAGGTTAACTTTAAACTGGTCAACTGTACAGGCTATGTCTGTGTATTTTTTCATGAGGCAGAGAGACCTTAAAACTGCCACGAGCTGCTTGAATTCCAACCACTTGGGCCCAGGCATGAACATAGGCAGGCATCTGTTGGTCTTTGTAGAGTCATGGGTGAATGTTAAAACAGTAAAAGAGTGCAACTGCGTAGGAAGGTTCATGTATGGTGCACATAAAGTACAGAAGTTTAAAGGTCAGAGGATGCTTTGAAACAGTTGTGAGATTAGAACCTGCAGACCAACACAAAGAGCTGCAATGCAACAAAATAATGTCAAAACAAAAAATGTTAAATGACGTAAGATGCAGCCGCTACCATGAATCTTGTCATTGCCATGTGGCTGCAACCAGCGACCAAAGCCAGATGGCTATATTCCTGTTCGTAAGTATTTATGCTAAGCTACTTTTGATGCCTTTGGCCTAGATCCAGACCATTGAATCAACTCAAACCAATCTCAGACTGGTTAAGCAATTCAGATAATCCTGATGTGTTTATTGATAGCTGTTCCACCATTTCCACCATGAGAGCCAAGTTGGCGGGATTAAGATGGGAACGTGATTTCCTTTGATGGGCTGAAGGGCCTTCTGTTTACACATGTACTCTACTTGTAAACCTGGACTCTGATTTGAGCTATCATTGGCACATGACCCATGACATTATCCAGTAAATAAATCAGTCAGTAATTCACTTTCTTCTCGCCGGGCTCTCCTAATGGCTGGGCTCCTGGTGGCTTCATGTAAGCATCATGTCCCGATTTTAGGAACCAGGGTAAGCCCTGGTTATCCTGGTTTTGAGAAACCTGGTTTTATTATATGGAGAACTCTGAAAAAAACAAGTTAACTTGGTTGTGACTGCTTGCCATTGGCTCCTGTGGCTGAAGCCATGATAAAAGGGGTTCTTTCGTCAGCCTCCAGCTGTGTTTTGGCTCTGCTCTTGTGTATTTTATTGAATCGACATAGTAAATTCCATTGAACAAACACTCTGAAGAAGGCCTTGTGCCAAAATGGATAAGCGTTTGTTCATTGTGATACAAGCCAAATAAACTACCTAAATGTTGGCGTTTTGTCCTCCTTCACGTGGAATTTGAGATATGCTGCCTTTTTCTATTTTTTAACACTTTTGGAACTTACACCAAGCACTCTGAGAATCCTCATTGATGAAGTGCCACCCCCCCTTCCAACTGATACTTAACAAAAATCAGCTATACATGTATCTTTTTAGTGCGCATTATTTTATTCTTTGCTTAATCTGTCACTTTGAAAAACAAAATTTGTAGTAAATAAATAGTACACTTACTTCTCCAGGCACCTCTTTCATCACTTATAAAAATGAAACTGTCAATTACTGAGGATACCAGTGGAGAATATGCACATGTTAGCTTAAATTCAGCCACTAAACACTATTATGGCTTATTTTGTCACATACAGAAATGTCCTCTGACAGTTAAGTCACTCGCAAAACAAAAGAAGCTTTTATTGTCCCCTCTCCTCTTATTTTTTTGTTATTTCTGCATCCCTCCTCTCTCTCCCCTCCTTTCTCTACACTCTATGTCCCTATTTGTCCTCTGCTTCTTGACTGATTTGTTGTGATGTAAACTGTTTCTTATTTGACCTCTACTGTGCAGTTCCTCCTCGAAAATCCATCTCTCCATCCATGTGACTTCCGCTCCACTGTCTCTCCTCTGTCACTCCATTCCTTCTTTAATCTCTTCATATTTTTCTAATATGATTTTCTCGTGTTTCCTGTGTCTTCTCCTCTCTGTGTTTGCACTTATCTCCACCTTCCCATGTGACTTAACCAGTCCCCTTTTTTTCTCTCTTTTTCCTTTGTCTCAATTCCCCTTGTTGTTCTCTCTCCTTGTATCATCCTCTCAATTACCTTGTCTGGACAGCATCTGGCAGCCTGGCCCAGCGTGCGCGTGCAAGTGTGTGTGTGTCAGTGTGTCGGCGTATGTGTGTGTGCAGGTGACCAGGTGTCTTGGATATGCTGCGCTGGGTTCTTGTCATTGTGAATGCAGCAGCTGCTAACAGATAACAAGAAGCTGGCTTCCCCACAGGTTTGCAGACAAATTAGGAAAGCAGTCACATTATTCAGTCAGGACCTTTCCTGTGTCACCCTGGGCTCCATCCGAAACAAATGGCCACTTGTGGAGGGGAATAATCACCATCTTATTCAATCAGCTACTTGGAAAAGAACATCAGGCGTATAGATCAAGAAACAGACACTCATGTTGATCTATTAAAGCAGTGTAATGTGATATCCAAAGTAATGATATGGTAAGTTTCTTAATAAACTTCAAAGTAGTTTTAATGAATGAATGTTCTCTAATAACCTTGTGTAGTGTTGTTAAATTATTTTTTTAAAGCTTCAGCTCTGTTGCAAGTACAGTATACTGTAACGTGGATGCTATGAGCTGAAAGGCAAGCCTGTTTTACTAACTGCACTATGTCACCCGATCATCAACTAAATACAGTGTTGGGAAAGCTAACTGTAACATGTAGCAAGCTCGCAACTCTACAATGAATTACAGTGACTGCACTGAGGTTTCCCCCCAAAAGAGATGCAACAAGCTAAGTACAAGAACACGGCTAAAGTAGTGAACTACATCAAAGCTATTTGCTTTAAGACTGAACTGAGCTTGGTTGAAAGTCAAACTAATCCCATGTGTCTCTGTCCATCTCTCCATAATTGAACTGTTGTATGCTTCTTTAGAGTATGATCACTTGACAAAAACAGGGGGCGCGGATTTGGCCTCATGGTTTAATCGCAAGCCCATATAGCAAGCGGTCATGGTTGGTTTCCAGCCTGCGGCCCCTTTCCTGCATGTCATTCCCCCACTCTCTCTCCTAGTTTCCAGCTCTATCCAATGCCTTAACCTCTCTATTAAAGGTGTATAAAGTCTAAATCTAATGCTGTTGGCCTAGCAGACTAAGGTTATGTTCACACTGCAGGTAAAAGTGTCCCAAATCCAATTTTTTTGGCATCAAGTGACCAAGGCAGATTTTTTAGAGGCAGTGTGAACACTCAAATCTGGCCCAAATCTGTCTTTTTCAAATCAGATTTAGACCACTTCTATATGTGGTTCTGAATCAGATAATGCGACCTCGGTGTGAACGGCCAAGGCGGATTTGATACTTTCATGATACTTGATGATACTTTATAGCGACACATGTCACAATTCTGCACGGCGGTAGCCTTGGATAATGGAGGATAGCAACAATGGAGCAAGTCAATGGAGGGACAGCGAGGTCTTGGACCTCATAAATATATGGGGTGACACTTCCATACAAGCAAAGCTTGAGGGTTGTTCCGCACCTGGTCATTCATTCTCCGGCTCCCACTGTACAAAAACTTTGTAACAAAGGCGAGAATGCTGACTTCCTCCATGTTTACGTTTGTGAAACAGCTGCATGTGAAGTTATTGTTACTGTTCTTTTGCACATGCGGGGCAGTTCGGAGCCGCAGTTTACACAGGAATCAGATACAGGTCACATTATAGATGGTAATGAGAACAGGCAAACAAAAAATCGGATCTGAGCAAAATATCGGAATTGAGCATGAAGCCTTACAGTGTGAACGCTAAAGTCCCCATCGCAGTGGTTGCAGGTTTGACTCCAGGCCTTTACCATTTGCAGCATGTCTTCCCCTACTCTCTACTCCCACATTTCCTGTCTCTCTCCAGCTTTCCGATCCATTAAAGGCAAAAATGCCCCAAAACATAACTTTAAAGAACTACGCACAGTTGCCCGAAAACAGGAAGTGGTTGAACTTATCCCACTTCTTCCCCAATCTAACATCCAACTCCTCTTCTCTAACCTCATTTACCGTGGACCTCTGTTATCCTAGACCATTTCACAGAGGTTGGTCATGTTATCTTTTTTGGTAATCATCTCTGTCCCCCAGTTGGGTGAACTTATGCTCGCATGTCTGCACATTTGCCAGCAATAGAGACGTCATAAGCATCAACTGAAGGATTAGACAGGGATGTCACGTCATAGCTTCTGTGGACGCTACCACACCACTTAATCAATTAAACAGCTAAGCTGAAAAGCTTTTAGATTCAGAAAACAGCGTTGCTACCACCAAGCTAGTGAGGGGTATAGTTAAATTACCTATGCTATGTGGCTGTTTGTTGTGTTGTTACCGCCAAACATGGTCTAAAGAAATAGAGCTGGAATCATTTAATTGGTTAGGACTGTAGAATAAGGTCTCAAGGTTTTGCAGTGCTGCTCAGACAAGACAACAAAGTTAATGATGTTCTCTCAGGTTCTGTTTTTCAGCTTAAATCTACTATGGTAGGCACTTTTAACTATTTCCCAACTTTTGTCTGATCTGTATAGATTAATCTTTAATGGCAATAATAATCTAATTCAGTGAAAAAAAAAAAAAAATCTGATCTACGGTTGAAGCCAAAAAGTTGGCTTCTGCAACCCAATCAGAAAAGTCAGACAGTTGCAGCTCCAAATAATGAAGCAGACACAACTGGCTTAGAAAAAAAAGGGGGGAAAAGTGGATTACAGCAATACAAGCTTCAAACGTTCATACCTTCGGGGCCTAGCAAAGGCTCTTTATTTTGAAACCTGACTGGATTATCTTTGCTGTTCTTATGTCTGACTTCCATCTGCCATGTGCAGCTTGACGCAGCCACACAGCAGCTTCATCAAAAATAGACCAGGTGCATATTTTTAGAGGACCAGAGTGGAGAGACGCTTCTTAGATGTTCCTGAAATCTTCTGTGTTGCAGCGGATGGAATCACAAGCATTATCTCGAGTGCCTGCCATCAGCTCCATCAACAGCTCCGATCGCTGGGTCTACCCCATAGGGCTTGGCTAGTTTTAGGACTTCAGCTTCTTTCAGTGCTACCAATTTCACTGCCATTTCAACTTCTTTCCACAAGTTTATTTCCAATCTCACTTCAAATAGAAATCCAGGTGCTTCAGAAGTTCAGCTGTTTCAAATCTTTGGAGTGGAAGAGATCTTAAAATACTCTTTGTATGTATTCTTGCAAGTTGTGGCAGGGAGTTGATGTTAAACTCTGTTTGAGTGCAGTTTATTTAGTAACAGAAAAAGATGGATGTCTTTTAGAAAAGCCACCTCTGAGGGTTTGTGTGTCAGATCTGAACCAAGCCCCTCTCATGTGAAGTTTCTCAATCCATCATCTGTGACTGCACGGCCTCCTCTTGATAAATGTAAACCTGTTTCTGGCACTTGATGCCAAACTTCCTCTGTGAGTGGCTTTTTTTATATCCTCCCAGAAAGTATTAGGTTTAATGTAACTAGGGACAGAAATGGCATAAGTGAATGCAAATCTACTCACTGCAGTTTCTGCAGGGCCCGCCTTCCCAAATGACTGTCTGCCAGCTGTTGAGCTGATGGTTGAGGGATGAAATGAAGAAAGACGATTAGAAAACCTGATAATAAACTTCTTACAGGGTCTTTTAAAGCCTCACAGGCCCTTTCTCTCTCTCTCTCACTCTCTCTCTGTCTCTCTCTCTCTCTCTCTCTCTGTTCCTCTCACTTCACCATCCCTGACTGTCTCTCTCATTCTCCAGAACTATTGAATAAATGATGAAACTCAATCTGGCTCTGCAATCACTCCAGTATTTTGTTTCTCCTTCCTTCTTTCAGCATGTGTTGCCGTCTCTCATTCTTATCTCTGCAATTGAATAAAGGATGAGATTGCAATGTTTTCCTTGCAGTTGTTTGTCCTTTAATCTCTCTTTTCATATTTCTTCTCTGTTTTCTGCTGGTAATTCCTGCAGGTATAACAGGACTACAACACCGGTGTTTCCTCCCTTATCGTTTTTATTACCTCAGTTAAACACTCCACTTTTTGGTGCATAAAAACATCCATAGTACTTGGAGATAAGACAGCTCCACTTTCACATTTTTTTGGCTGGGGGGGGGGGCTAGACTAGATGAGCAGAGGGGGGCGTGTGAGAGGTATCACAGCACCAGAACAATGCTTTAAAACAAGGGACAGTTTAATAATGGTTTATTGAACAAGTTACTCAACTAATCACAAATGCAATGAATGATTTGACATGACGTGTGATCAGTTTACTTCTGGTGTTGCCAATGTTAGCCGTTATCAAGGGGTTTTGACCAATCACAGTCAAGCATAATATACAGCCGGAAGATCAGTAAGAGAGCTGGGTAATAACAATGTATAATGTACAATATATTACAAATACAAAGCTGTTGCCTCGTGTACTAATAACAGGTATGTTTTCATTCAATCAAATTAATCAATTATTTAGTCAATCATATTAGTGATTATAAAAGGTCTCCCTTTTAATTAAGTATCAGTCTCAACAAACCATTGGTTGAGTTATATTCCATTACAGGACAACCTTTACTAAACCAGCTAAAATGCCACAACATGCAAACGAGATAATGAGAAGCAGCTGAAAATACTAGTTTTCTCAATCTGACTAAAAGTACTTGAATTATCTGCTGTTGCTGATTCACTGCGGCATCACAGCATCACTACAGGAATACAAAAGAGGTGTCTGGATCCAATAAAGAATATCTGGGTGGAAAGCAACACAGATGCTGCTGCTTCGCCGCTGCTGGCAGAGGATTTTCACTGGATAAACTCTTTCCTCTGGGCAATAAAAACACCCTGAAAGTCAGAAAAAGACCCCTATTTCCATGCATCTGTGTTTTTACAGATAAGTCATGTCATGTTTTCTGACTGTAAAGTAGTTTTATTTATCCATTCTGGTCGACTCACACTCTTGTTTTTTATTAGATGATGGCAACTTCTTCTTTCTTAAAGCAGAATCTCTTCGGGATCACCTCAGTCTCTGTCATCATCATAGCTTATACGATACAATACCACACCGTCCTTGTCAATCTGTCTGTCTATCTCCTCCTTTACTATCACCCACCCCCATCTCCATCCCTCAATCCATTTCTCCATCCTGATGTCACTCTCTCTCTTTCCTCTCTCCATCCCCTCATCTGATGGCGTAAATATTTCATGTTTATTCTTCAAGGAGGCTCTTTGTTCCAGCCACTAGTGTTTTCTTCCAAAACACTTGGGATGATGTGCATTCGCGTGCATATGCGCAGCACTTGTGTGGTTCAGTAAGGTTAAACTGATTCCGTCTTCAGCTTTCACTCTATTCACACGCAGATGCATAGGCTGACAACTCACGAGGCAGCTGCTCAGTCAAAAACAACAAAAACCTGTTCCTGCACCACTTTTCTTTTCTTTTCTTTTCTTTTCTATTTTGTTCTGGTATCTCTCTCAGACAAGAAAAGAGAATACAAATGAATGTTAATGAGTTTGTGTGTGAATACTTCAGTGAAATGGTTGCATGTGTTGTGTCCTTGCTTTGACGGGTATTATATTGTGATATCCAAAAAAACTTGAGATGTGAAGTAGAACAGATTTAGCCTCCGTTTACCGAGAGACCATCTCAAGTGACCCATTATCATTCACCCAAAGCACTCAATACAATGCAGTGTGTATAACATGCATTGTTAAATCCATCCCTACATTATCTTTGCCACTTATCCTGTGCGGGGTCGTAAGGGGCTGAAGCGTATCCCAGCTGTCATTGAATGCAAGGCAGAGTACACCCTGGACCGGTTAACAGCCTATCACAGGGTTAACATGTAGACACAGACAACCATTCATGCACACACTCATGGGAACTTTGCAGTGTTTTTGGAATGCATGCATGGGGGAGAACATGCAAACACTACACAGAATGGCACCCGCCCGACAGGGGATCTGAACCAGGGACCTTCTCGCAGCCAACCACTGCACCACCGTGCAGCCCCACATTGTTGAATGAGCGAGATAATAGTTGGACACTTCCTAAAATCTCTCTCCTGAGTACTGCTGAAGTCTGTTCCTCCCTCTCTCTCTAACTCTCTCTCTCATATACACATTGCTATTCCAAACACTAGCTGGTAACAATCTTCTATTTCAAAAGTTATGCTGTAGCCCTTCAGGGATGGATTCTAACCTCAAGATTATTATTTTCTTTGGTGATATATTTCAGACACTCTTCATGAAGCAACACTGCTAACTGAGATCTGTTATTTGTGCTTTGATTTGTCTATATATATATACCCCAAACTTCCCATTCTAAACCTAGTTGTGTTATTTATATCCCACAGAACACCATTTTCTACCTCCCCCTGCCCCTCTCCAACCTGTCCCTACAACCTCCATCATGTCACAGTCAGTCCCCAGGGCATAGCGTGACAGCAGTGTAGTGTGTGACTCTGAGGAGTTGTAGAGCTGCTGGAGCGCAACTGAACAACCCTTTGCCCTTTTTTTTTTTTCATCAATTGAGAAAACAAAATATTGGGAAGTAGCATAATCCAGGTGAAACTCATACATCACCTTTTATTTTAACACAATTTATGTCTTTTAACGATCCAATCAAGCATATTTTTTCAAAGAGAGCTATGAATGGATGACACATGATGTCATGTTTGTACCCATGACAAGTGATATACTCATGGGTGAAAAGATACTTGAACAACCTTAGCTTAAGCTGCCACTTTTCTTCAGAATAGATCTTTGTATGCCTTTTTATTCACCACTTATAGTTGTAAGGCTTCCTGGCCTAACATATCAATGCAGAGGGCCGCCCACCTACAACCTTATTCTCCTCAGTTTGGGTCTGCTTGTTCTTTTCTGTGCCGCTGTTGCAAAGTGCATGCTCAAGTCCAGGTTGTTGGGTCTGTGTAAACAATATTATGAGAGACCTGTGCTACCTGTTAAGTGTCATGAGATACATTTCCTATTTTGAGACAGCATGAAAGAATTTGACCTGACTTTACTTGACTTGAGCACTGGGCCTCCTTAATCCTGCAGTTACTGCACTCGAGGGCGGAGGTGCAGACTTCAAAGTGATACCTCCAGAGGTGTCTGCAAAAACTGTCTGTCTGTCTGCAAAAACTGTCTGTCTGTCTGTCTGTCTGTCTGTCTGTCTGTCTGTCTGTCTGTCGGTCTGTCCATCTATCCATCTATCCATCTATCCATCTATCCATCTATCCATCTATCCATCTATCCAGCAAAGGAATCTGAGTGATATCTTATAAGCCAGTTTTGCCTGTTGCTATACACATACATATCTATCATCATTTTGTCACTGTCATGCAGAAACCTTGTACAGCATCTCCAGAACCACTACTTTCCAGGAAGTAAAACAACCATTTGCTTTTCACACAAGCTTTTTAATTTAAAAAAAACTTGCCTTTTGGTGTAAATGGAGATCAGTAACATTGATTCATGCAAAAATAATGAAAATGCTCAAATATGGAGATACAAGGTTTCTGCACAACAATCATATGCATCATGTTTGTCATTTCAGACTTCACCGAGGCAAAGATAAGATGTCCAAAGTCATGAGAAAGAATCAAACCAAAAGTATAACACATAAGTCAAAGGTCAAAACCATATAAAACATTTGAACAAATGCCAATGTATTTTACTATTGTCATAAGCAGAGGTGGCTAAGGTCCAAAAGCCATACAACAGCATCCAAACAGCAGATATGCTCATACTAATGTGTTTCTTTATCAGCTCCATTAATCCAGATGATTTATTTAATTGGTAGCAGCTTCAGTTCTAAGAGTTCAAATGAACTTACACTAGCTTTAGCATGCAAACTGCCAAGCAAACCATTAGCCTAATGGTATTTACCAAGAAATTGAAAATTCAGCCAAGCTGGTTAGCCTGTTTCACACATACGCTAACAACACCATGATGGGTCTTTTTATCCTGCTGCAGCTTTCAGATTGGACTGTGGTGGATAGTCCACCCTGCAGCTTCTCAGTCGTTTCAAAGAGAAATTTGAGTTTTTGTCCCAAGATAAGTTCAGTATGTTTCTCTCTCCATCTGCCTCTCTGTCTTGGGGGCATCATTTCATTTGTATGATGCACAGATGAAAATATGGCTGCCATATGACTAAAGGAACGCAACGATCCACACAATCACTATACGCACTAAGGAGCCCACAGCAATAATCAAGTGTTGTCGTCCACCTCACAAAAGGTTGAGTTAATTTCTGTTCTGCTGATTGGAATCACTGCCACTCCACCGTCTACGGCCTGAGGGTAGGATGAATATTCATACCAGTTTAGACCCTGGTCATGAATATTTATAATGGTTAACACCAGATATGCAAATGAGCAAGCCAACCCAGCTGGCTTCAGATCACGACATAATGATCACACACATTCACACATATGCATGCACACTCTCAAAGAAACAGACAATACGCACACACACAGGCACACACTTTGATCGCAACATGTCTCACATATCAGACAAAGTTGAGAAGAATTCGGCTGCCAAAATGTGCTAAGTGGGGATTTAATACTGACAGTAAAAGATCATCCTACCAAAAAGAGTTTGATAAACAAACACTCGGATTATTTTGGCAAATTAGTTCACAGATCTGGGTGAATGAATAGTTCTAAATTAGATTCATATATTTAGAGTTTAAGGGTCTGTTAGTGGTAGCCTGCTCTACAGGGGCTTACAGAAAGATTAAAGTTGGTCCTCTAGGATTGCTGGCAGTGGTATGGTGCCAAAACCTCTCCCAGATTCCCTGTAGGACAAGGTGGGCTGATACAAACGATTAGATAGAGGAAGATTACTGACACATAAACAAGGTAGAAAAATAGTTGAATTGCCAACAGAGTACTCTGTAAGCTTTTGGAAATCAATCAGGTCACTACTGAGGGAGATTTGGAACAAGATACTTGACTACTGTAACACTGATCACTCATCAAACTGCTGTGAGATTGTGACACAAAGAGTGTTCCAAAATGAGCACAAAGAGCAGCTTTTGTTTGAATCTGCTGTCTCTTTAAGTCTGCTTCTCTACTTGCAGAGCCAAATGAATCCCATCGAGCCAAATAAGTGAAAGAAACAAGATCAAGGTACACATGTAAGGCAGAACTTTGCATAGAAGTGCTTTGACTTTGCTGCTCACATCAGCATGTTATATCATGGCCGATATAACATTGAGCAGGCTCACTTATTTAATTCTGGTTTATTCACATTATTAGCATGCTAAATATGAACTAAATGTGAACCTCTCTGAAACCTCGGAAAAATATTGGTTTCTTCTTTCCTTTGATCTTTGTTTTACTAGAATATCATAAGAGCCCCTCTAAAACACAAGCACACGCACACGCACACACGCACACACACACACCGAACACACACACACACACACACACACACACACACGCATACGCACACGCACACGCACACGCACACGCACACAAACGCACACAAAGAAAAAACCCTGCTCAGATACTGTAAGCACCTCAGATACTTCCTTTGAGCCAAAGCTTTGCTAACAGGCTTATCACACCACATAGAGTGTGTGTTTGTTTTGGTGTGTGTGTGTGTGTGTAGTCCTGTGCATTCCCGTTAATGTGCCATGCATGAATCATCCACAATGACCACACACACACACGTACACAAACATGCACTCATGCTAAAAACCCACATAAATGTTACCTAGCAGACCCATACGGCTTTACTTTTGTTCTGAACAGGGATTAAGGTCACCAGGCCTGTTGTCTGTAAGCTCAACATCACCTGAGATCACACACACATACACACAAACCAAACCCACACACATATACATATAGGTGAATCAGTTCTTTACGATGCCCCTGTCAGTATTCTGTGTTCTGACGGTATTATGCGACTCCATGCCTGCAACTCAATCTGCTGTTGTATCTCGTTTGAGGCAAGTCAGGTAGCTAATTACGCTTCCTCAAATGACTTAATGCATTTATAATCAGCATTGCTAAGCAGCCTCGGAAGTAGCAGCATTGCTTTAATAGCTCAGTGAAATCCAGTGAAATACTAAATACTTCACTAATTTATGCACCGGGCCCTGCTGTACCTGACAAAAAACAGCTGCAGTAGCATCGGATTTGTTTTAGTGCGCAGTCAGAATGAGGTCATGCCCAGGGACAAAGCTCAACTGGGTCACAGGCTGTGACTCACTGTATGTTGCAATATACCTGGACTCAGTTAAACCCATACCCAGCAAACCAGTGTCAGCAGAGCTCTCAGACTTGGACGGTTCAGCATTTACGACTGCCAAGCAATTTCTGTAAAACTTGAGTGTTGACTGCAAGTATATAAACATGCACTGCTAGACTGGAACTTAACCTGCTAGTTTCCAGCCGTCTCTGAGATGGTGGTCTCGCCTTTCAGAGACCAAATTTGCTTTCAGGGGAGATCTTGTTTTTAGATGTTTTGTCTCTGTCTCTGTGCTAATGTCCTTCCTTTCATCTACTTAATGGTGTGTTTGAGCTTTGGCTGAGTGTTTTTTGTAGCCTGTCCTCTCACCAAGCCCTCATTATGGAGAGGAGGTCATGTGGCTGTATATATCATTGAGTCACCTTTTTAGGACATGACAAAGTTGTAATGAGCTTGGGGCAGATGTAAGGAGATATAATATAATCCCTTTTTATGCAATTTGGTGTTTCATTGCATTATTTCCAAACCATGTAATTCTGGTCTATGTCAAATACCTTTACATACAAATCCCATCAGTGCACCAGAAATAATCTCTACAGGTCAGATTATTTCTGCTGTTCAGTTTCTCGTTGCATCATTATTCCACCCAGAATACTAATCTCACTTACTCTATCAATTTGTGACTACCAATGACGTATCCTGCTCATGCTTCAGTATTCTGTACTCATCCTATGGAACCACTTACATTTGTCTGTTGCACCATACTTTACCACACCCAGCTGTAATGTAGAGATGTGAGTACAGTCATGCCTTCCACTTATAAAACATCCAGTGTTAGCAGGAGCGTGACATCTCAAAACAGCAGTCATCCAATCTAGCAATCAAATGACGCATTGTCAACCTGTTTTGAATGTCTGTCCAAATGTGTACATGCAGGTATAAGTTGAAGGATGTCTCACTTCTTAATTTTGTGTAGATGTGCTGATTCATTGTGCATTGCTGGTAAATGGTTGAGTCATGTTTTCGTCTTAGATCCCAGAGGACTGCTGCAGTTATGTTGAACATCCTCTTATCATCCCACTTACTGAGCTTGTGTGCGTGCATGTGTGCGAGTGCATATGGGTTATAAGTGCATGTTTTGTGTGCATGCTGTTCTCTGCAGTGAGAGCTCACAGAGAAGCTCTTGCAACGTGCTGTTAGTGTTAATAACTCCAGACTCTACAACTCTCAGCCTCTCACATGTTTATCATAATGCCTTTATCCATTTTTGCCAACTAACAATTAACAAGCTACTGCTGCTGTCTGATAAAGTCACAACATCAGGTTTAAAGGGTATTTTGACTACTTTCAATGCTGGAATCTATTTCTACTAAACATATTTTTAAGTCTTAGTAACTATTAAATTCACCAAAAAAATGAATTGGAGAGAGAGAGAGAGAGAGAGAGAGAGAGAGAGAGAGAGAGAGAGGGAGGAGAGAGAGAGAGAGAGAGAGAGAGAGAGAGAGAGAGAGAGGGAGGAGAGAGAGAGGAGAGAGAGAGAGAGAGAGAGAGAGGGAGGAGAGAGAGAGAGAGAGAGAGAGAGAGAGAGAGAGAGAGAGAGAGAGAGAACATTTAATACTTCATTTCTTCACTTCTAAAAACTTTTCTTTCCGTCTCTACAGTATCCTGCTTTGAGTGGTAATCAGCTTAAAAGGATTTCAAGAACCAACGTTGTCTGAGCTTAACATGGGTCAAATCACAAATGCCAGTTTGCTTTTATAGGTTCAAGGTAATCTTTATTATTTCTGAGAGGTAATTTGTTGTACAGCCAGCAGCAAGCACACACACACACACACACACACACACACACACACACACACACACACACACACACACACACACACACACACAGAGAAAGAAACTTCACACCAGAAATACAAACATCTGAGCATCGTTCATTTAAGACACCGATGGAAACATTGACAAATGATTTTTTAAATCTATCTGTCGTGCATTTTGGCAGGCTGTACCTACGGCCGGACCGAAGCAGCTGTGCTTCTGCTGTTATCTGGTGCAAGGACTAAGGGATTTACCACGAATGGATTACTGAACAGGCCTTTGGGCCCAAAGGGTCAGGGAACCTATTAGCAGATATGTGATAAAGTTAATACCTCTGTGATATGACTATCAACAATTCTTGAACAATAGGATCACCAAAGTCAAGTTGTTTCAAAGGTTGGTGTCTGAAACTTGATGCTTGAAGATCTAACAATCCATCACACAGTCTTTTACTTTGATACTGCATTCACTTCTTTGCAAAAGTGTTATATTAGTTATCCAATAATTATCAAACTACCTTCTCTTTCAATCTGCTGAGGCAGTGTGTCAATCCCCTGGCAGTTGGGCTTCTCAGTACCATAGTTTCCTGTAAATGCCCCTAAATTTATTGGCAGCTGCCACAAACCACATATATATCCTTCAGCCAGATAAATCAGGCCATCAGGTTTTGTTGCAGCGTGCTGAGCTCAGGTTAGTGCCAAGAAGAAATAAAAAAATAATAATAGTACTGCCAAAGCTTGGATTAGCTGGCGGCCTATTTTAGAATTTGGTTTAAAGGCTAGCTAAGAGGAAAGCAGTCATTTGGAAGTTATCATGCTTGTGGAGCAGGTGGCCAAACCTTAACTATACACAGTGAATAGTCTTTTGTAGAATAGACATGAAGGCCATGACCACATCAAACACTGGGATCGATACTCTTTAACAAACTTAGAAAATAGTCTTAAAATAAGTTATTACCTCATATTTCTGTGAAACAAATTAATTCAAGTTCTTGGCTTATTTTAGTCAAAGTTACTTGTGAAGAGTGATCATTTATAAAGCTGATTTAACAGTAAACATAGGTATTATCAGGACTTTGCTGAATATTGCAATGATAAAGACATGTCAAAACAGCTAGACTTTTCAGTCTCATTGAGAATGAAAAGTAATGACCACTGTACTGTATTAACCAAATTCACACAGCGGCCACTTTCCTCTGACATCACACTCGGGGTCGGAAACTTAAATTTTTTCATCATGTTGTACTCTTGCAAGGAAGAACTTACTAACAAACTGACATTATTTAACTAGTCTCATTGATGAGCAACTAAATAAACAGGGATCATGAGCTGTATTTCAAATTGAGACCAAATGTTAGATGATAAGCTAACGTTAAGAACAGCCAACACTGGCATTCAACCCAAGCAGCAATTTCTGGGTTTAATATTGAAGCCAATCCTGAAGGGTTCATAAATGCAGCTCTTAAAGAGTCCATTTGTGGCTGGCTCCAGAAGTCAAGGAAACCCTGCCTCAGCTCCAGCTCTTTGCCGGTTTCTAGATTAGCCAAATGTAAGTTGGAGTGGGCATTTGCCAGCGACTACCATCTTTGGGCTTCAATAGCACCTCTTCAGAAACCAATGGGGGATATTCCGGAGACATCCATGTTTCACGGAGTCCATGATATGAACAGAAAATGTAATCAATCTTTGTAAATGTTAAGTCATGTTAAGATAAATTATCCTATGGTTTGTTTCAGTAACAAAGCTATAAGCAAACCAAGCTAATGGAGCTTACAGCTAATGGAGCTAAATTAAATGATTGAGCCAACAGGGCCAACAAGCAACAGAGCTAAAACACAGCGAGACCGATCACAGTAACATCAAGTGTCTCTATGTGACAACAAAAGACAGAAAAACCTACACAGAAACAGAACATTGTCTACTGATATGAGTTTTACTTAAGCTATCAATACAAGGATTGACAGCTGGTCAGTATGAGTAATGGAGTACAGCTAAAACATAAAAGCTGAAGTCCATAAATCAAAGGCCCAAACATGTCAAGTCTTTAAGCCACAGAAAATAAAGGGCCTCTTATAACATAGAGATTCATTTTTCTGCGTGAGCGGGCACAGATGATATGAGAGTATGAGAATGATAAGATGCTCTAGCAGAGATGTGGAAGATGCTAACAGTGATCATTATAAGAAGTATCAATAGCTTTAATGGATCCAAAGCTTGGGGTAGAATTGGTACTAAATGACTGCTGTTTGGTTTAAGTATAGTCTGCCTCACGGTGATTAATGTCAGTCTTTTTATAGATGGCAACATATGGCAACATATGGAAAAGGTATTATAGCAATTAGCAGAGCTGTTTGTTTTTTTCATGTAATAAATTGATTAATGTCTTTTAACTGGTGAGGTGCATGAGGATAAAATATAAAGATCATCTGCTTATTGTGATTAATTTCACCTGCACAGATGTGATCACCACTAAGTGTTCCTGCTCTATATCCGAGCTACTATTACTGACAGAAATTGCATTAACATATGGTGAGTTTAATGAGCTACATACTCTCTCATACATGAGGAGGGTGGAAGAAACACAAATGGAAATTAAATAAGAGGTTTCCACACCAAAACGGTTTATTAGATTTCATAACAATTGAACAAAGAACACCCTACATGCTATCAAAGAGCCCCCCGTTAGTTTGGATCACTGGACTCAGAGATGTTCTAGGGGAATGAGGTTCACTGAATAGCAGCCTTTACACTGCAGCACTAATGTACCCGTAGCTAACGCCTTCTGTGTAGCGTTAATCTGTGTGTGAACAGATGGCACTCACTAACAAGTTAGGCTAAATGTAGCTACTGTTGGCATGGGCCAAGACTGATCTCTGACTCCCCTGATCCCAAGCCTCTTAATTAAATGCACCATTTAATCTAGTCAGTTTTCAGTCCGGCTGTTGCCCCCAAACATAACACCGTTCATCACAGATGACCTGTTTATTCTGGTTCTTTAATCATCATACTACAGAAGTAATCAGAGTGAGGAAAAGCTTTCCATTTCAAGAGGTATAGAGATATATCATTTACTAATTACAATCAACAAAATGCATTATTTCCTGTTATATTTCTTTTTAAGCGTAATAATCCAAAATGCAAAAAATAGAACTGTACATGAACCTTACACAAATACATCTCTGTCCATAGTGATACTGATGGGCCCATAAATGAGGGTATACAAATAATATACACAACATGATACAACATATACAATGGAAACTGTCAGCGGACCATTGATTCAAGGAGTTATACTGAGCCTGTATAGGTATAAAGTACTTCATGTACTAGTACTCAGGTAGTACTATGACAAAACTATCTGCAGTTCCTGAACTCGTATCAAACCAATAGGTGGGGTTTTTTCCCCCTGAAAAGTTAAATGCATAAACAATTATCTCTTTTAATCACCCTCTACGACCAACTTGAATTTTGAACAGTCTCTGAAGCAGCACACTGTCGCTGTCCATGGTGCTGAAAAACTCAGCTATAGCTTCATTATGTTGTTATAAATCATTTATTTAGTGTAATCTGTAGGGTGTTTTGATTGATTAATTATTGATTGATTCATAGATTAATAAACAAGTATATACCATTCAATTTTACAATAGATAAAAATGAATAAATACACACTCCTGTCCAAACACTTAATATAAGCGTGTAAAATACTGCAAAAATTGCCGACATTTACAATGAAGTCAGACAGTATTAGAGCAAGAGTTGTCTGTGTGCAGCAGCCCATCTGATTATAAATAGGATAAAACCTATCAGGCTTAAGCTGTGACTTCCAGGTTTTTTCTTTCCAGTGTTTACATCAACGTCTAACGAACAGTCTAAGAACTGAAGCCCTTCTTATACAGAGTTCCTCTGGTAATCAAATGTACCCATAGGACTGAGTCTTTTACAGTTACACCTACGTAAATGGCGACAATTAGAGAGAAGGTCAGCTAATGGCTGATCTCTTATGCCATATGATGTTGATGTATTTGTTGTTTATTTCCATTGTATAAAATACAATAATTCAATAACAAAAACATCAATTACTCCAGGCACATCTCAATCTAAGATACATGTTTATCTTAGCTAGTTATTTGTTTTAAACAGATTTTAAATTAATTCATGAAATACAAAAATACATCAGGTTATGCTATTGATTTCAGAACATGTCTGATATTTAAGTCAGAAGCAATATTTATAACTGTTTTAGATTTGATATCCTGTCATTTAGGGTGAGAAAACTGTTCTTTCATTTAGGGGGACTCTAACTTAGCTTGACACTAATAAAGCTGCCTGCAGTGTCTGCAGACAATATTTGTTTTTTAATCGGCCTGAGAGCAGGCATTGGCTGATGCAGATTATTTCAAAATGCCATTAATTTTCCCCAATAGGAGTATTTCGGGTTCCTCCTTTTCTGCATACATTTTCTTTTGTAGAATACATGGACTTGTACATCTGGAATAATGTCAGTCTGTGAAACCTATACGAACTGTGCACGATGAATGAAGTATATTAAGACTAAAACAATGCTGTAAGTCTTACAAGAGGCAGGATGTTTTTTTTTTTTAAGTTTGTTCTCCTTATCTAACCTGACAAGTTGACAATGCATTGTTATTTATGGAGTTTGCCGGAGGGAGTACTTTCTAAAAATATACAAACACATACTAAGACTGTAGAGCAACACAAAAAGTGGTTCTGCCCACAGTTGCAGTTTCTGTACTATGTATGGCAAAGTCTCAATATACAGTAATCTTATACCCGATACTTTGTAGTGAAGAATACTTTGGAACTCTACCTCGATGAAAAAGACTGACTGAAAGACGACGGTTGTGGGACAGAATAAAACGTTCCAAATATATGTTATTCCTAATCTTTAAAATTTTCTGTAAGTGCTCTAAAGCTGTTTTATCAGTGGATTGTGTGACTTTTAAATAAGGGTATGAGTAGTTGTTTTCTCTCTCCCTGGGCAATTTTTTATAACCATGCATCATTTTCAGAGGTAGAATAAATATTTCTGGTTTTGTGTATGTCCTACACAAACACAATGACAGGGACAATGGACACAACACACAACATACAAATGCAGCTCTGCAGAAAAACACAGACCACACAACCTGTCAGCATGCTTTGCTGTCACAGGCAGTGGACTAACAGGCATCTTGAGTTTCACTAACTCAGCAAGGCTGCAGCTCTTCTGTAAGCAGAAACAGGTAAAGATGCACACAGTAAAGCTAACAAGGAGGCCATGAAGTGCTGGCATTACCGGGCTACATTTACACTGCTCATCATATTCTGTGTATCGAATTTCGGATTATGTTAACATGTGTAAGAGTGCTTTTTAAATGTTTGTGCCCCAGTCTGATCCTGCTATGACTTGTTCTACAAAGGGAATTGTTCAATAATTTTCAGTAGCAAGACTACAAAGCATCTCTATCAGCATATTAAAAGCTTTCTCCACCACTGATGTTTCACACATTTCACCCGTGGGATTTTTTTTTCAGAAAAGCTACTGTACTGTTGGCTTGTGAAATCTAAAGCAGTGTTTGGATTGTGGGCCACTTTAATACAGTGAGTTAAAAGTCTTGGTGTAATCCCCTGGTAACTACTGAGTTGCAGTATTTATAATTAGTACTATAATGGCAAGTGGATCCGGTCCTGTAAGAGCTGAAGCCCGCATTTCAAGTTAAAAATAAACTGAGATGACTCATCTTAACAAGAGTATTTATATGCAACTGACTTGTGAAGCATTTATACCACCTATTGTATCTCTGAGACTGTGAGAAAACAGACTATGCCAACATTACGTTGGAGATCTTGTCCAAAATGCAGTTTACAGACCCTGTACAGCAGCAGAACTTGAATGAATTCTATTTGAAGTTGCAGTTAAGATTAAATAAACAGCTGTCAGATAAAATAACATGGTAACATGCAAAAGAAACATCCTCTGACTGTGACAGCTGCTCTTTAACTTGTGCTGTATGATTTGGGAAAATGTTGGGATTTGCAATTGCGACATAAAAATTTGGCATTATGAGTTTACTTGATTATTTATCAAGGAACATGCAACTATTATTGATATTTTTGAAATATGTACTTCTCAAACCAGGTGTAAACAACCCTGGCACTCTTTAACTGTGGTTTAATTTGGCTTTGACAAACTTTAGCTGTGTCTTTAGCCTCACACGCTGCAATTTTTAAACACTGCAGGAACGGAGATACACTCTTTATTGCTTCTTTGTAGTTGCTAGTTGCACCCTGAAATGGTGTAATATTGGTGTCACTGGATGTAATGACACAATGCATTGCAGGGTTGCAGAAGCACAAGAGGCATGACTTGTGAACACACAGCAGGAGCACCACTTACACACATACTCAGACATGCACTGCACTGTTCCACCCTGCCGGCTCCAGCGCTACACATCGCCACCATCTTCCCCCATTCTGCCTCTGTTACTACCTCGGAGGGAATTACTTTGCCCCTGTTCATTTTGTCTTTACTTGCCGTGGCCTTCACTCACATGCATTCATCATACTTTTCTGAATGTACTCTTCAGTTTTGATACAAATTGGTCTAGTAGCCATGCTATGTAGCGACATTGACTTTTCAAATTTTGGCACTTTCGTCTGTTCAATGCTGCCGTAACTGAATCCAAAACATTCCCATATAGCAGACGTTGCATTTTTTTTCCACATGCATCTGCTCATTGGCATCTATCTTGATAACTCTGTGTGCTAGCTAGTCATGTGACCAAAGAAACATGCTGCATGTACATATACACACACAAACTCTCTAAGCAGCAAATGGGTGTACCCAATACTTTCGTGTAGTTTCATTTTCAACAGTCAGAAGCCAAAAAGGAGGTTTGCTCTAACTGTGCTTCTCCATGCTGCAGATTATCTCTATGCATACATAGACGGGGATACAGGCAGACAGTGAAAGCGGGCAGTGAGCCAGAATACTGTCTGTATTGTGTCACATTCACCCACAGTTATCTGTTCTCAACACAGCTCATTATCACTCGACATGTCTCACATCTGTCATGTCACCCACTCCTCATGCTCACACCATCACACTCACACAGACACACACACTTATACACATGCATCCTCCCTGCTGGCATCCTTAAGCGGGATCTAGTGTCAGACATGTCACGGATGATTTTGAAACAGCAGGTGTGCAGAGAGAGGCAGGTTGGTGAGGGGATCTAGTGAGTGTGAGTCATTTAACTTACACAAGTAAAGGGGGGAAAGGAAGGAAAGAAGGAAGGAGAGAAAGAAAGACAGAAAGAAAGGATGTAAAAAGCACGTAGCACTCAACAGCATGTGCAATAAACTGGTAACCTATTTTACAGAGTGGAGCAGTTGTCACTGCAATCACTGAGCAGATGAGGTAAAATTCCAAGAAGATGCCACACACACGACGGCCACAACAACACATGAATCTATTCTAATGTAATTAACGACCTTGTAATGGAATTTAAGCAGGAACTTAACTAGAGCTACCAGCCAGCCGAAGACTAATCCTACCTTGGCAGTCTATGTATTTGGAGCTAATGTGATTCATCGACATGACATCACAGTGTAGTAGCACTAGTTTCTGTACGTGAATTAACAGAATTTCACATCATTGCACTAAGTCTATTTCTGATTGATGATCGATCAATCAATCAATCAATTAATAAATCATTATTCATATAGCGCCAAATCACAATAAATGTTATCTGAAGACTCTTTACAAACAGAACAGGTCTAGATCATACTCTAAGTTATATTATTACCAAAGATCCAACATCAAGACAGGATAGGATCCAGTCCCATCTTCAAGCAGGACTCAGTCTGAACTCATCTTAATCCCCCATGAGCAGAGCGCTTTGCTTTTACTTTTGCTTTTAGCAAGTTACAGCGGCAAGGACAAACTTCCTTTAACAGGCAGAAACCTCGAGCAGAACCAGCGCCATGTCAGATAGCCATCTGCTGAGACTGTGTTGCAGTGGGTTAAATAACTTCAAGGTGCACATAATAGTGTTCCCTCAATAAATACAGTATAGTTCACGTTTTTGGCGCCAACTAGAAGCCTGGCTGCATCACTTTAAACAAGTTCAAAACTAGAGAGGAAGTTTGCTCGGTGATTTCAGAGTATCGTCGGTTGAAGACTTCTGGTAAGACCAGATTCAAATACACCAGAACAAGAGTTATGTAATATTTTCAAAATACAGAGAGGCAAAGTTTGAAAGGTTGTGTGGTTTAGTTGACTGCACAGCAAATAATATAAGTAGAACGTAGGACCATGCGTTTGGGTAAGGCTTAATATCCCATAGAAGTCATCCAAACAAATGATTTCACTTAATTTTAATCGGTCAGAGAAACCTCTTATATCAGGGTTTTTCTAGATGCAAAGGAGGATCAAAGTGAGAATGAGATGTAAAACAAGACATTTGCCCACATCTAAGCTTTTCAGAACAGACACAAGAATGAGAGAACCACAAACTGAACCCATTTAGAGGGGAATTTAAACCAGACTGCAACAGTGAAGCTGATGAAGTCATAAAGGCTGTGTGGGAGAAAAAAAAGCCTCCATCATTAAATCAAGATAATCCCTGAAAACTTCTAGAAATTTAACTGACAAATGAATTATTGGTGAAAATGCCAGAGATGTATGTCTCTGTTTGGATCATCCAGCAAATTAAATGCCTGACAAATGAGTTAGTTCATCAAGTTGTTGCAACTATCCATGCTCACTGATATGCAAGAATGCTCACAATGACCTATTGTACGAGCAGTTCAATTACGCTAAGGAAACTGCAGCGGTCTAAATGATGAAAATAAATGTAGATAATGTTAAACTGCCCGATCATGATGATGTTTAACCAACAAAGGGCTTAATGAAACCTTCACTTACGATTTCCCTGCATCTGTTGTTCAAGAAAAGGCATTTAAGGCAGATTGAATGTTGTCAAACTGTTAAATCTAACCATGCAAAACATATTTTCCTAACATCTTATTTTTAAATAGAAACAGAATGGTCACATAGGCACTATTTGCACAGGGTCATCCCTATGTTCCCACACTCCAATGATCCCACAGCCCTATGTTCCCACATTTCTAAGACATTTTCAAAATTAGGTCTTGTTGTGTTCTTACATTTCCCTTCGATTTAAGCCCTATCCTCCCACAAGACTATTTGGAAGCACTTTATAGTGAATGAATGAATGAATGAATGAATGAATGAATGAAAGAATGAATGAATGAATGAATGAATGAGTGAATGAATGAATGATTTGATCAGCAGCAGCAGAAATCATCATAATCACAATCATTACAAAAAAAATAAATAAATAGGCTGATCGAAAAAGGTTTATGCTGAAGCAGAGCTTATAGATGCCAAAATGTGGGAACATAGGATGCTGTGGGAACATAGGCACATTCCCATTTGCACAGGATTAGGATTACCTTTGGACCTCTGTTAATTTGGAATTACCCCCTGCCTTCAGTGTTTACTGTGGTGCATTCACACTGGATAAGCACACTGTAATTGACATGAGTTTTCTGACATTTCTTGATAAAAATGCTGAGGGGCTGCACAACATCCACCTTGTCTCCAGAGGCAGCATCACACTCTGCAGCATTTTAAGGTGAGACTGATAATATAAAAATCCCACACCATGACTTTAACTTTGGATGTCAAGCTGAATGTCAGTGTGCCTTCTCCTCAAAGGCTTGCACATTGTGCTGCCATCTAAAGAATGTTATGGTTCTGGCTCTAATCTTTGCAGTATTGAGTAAAATGCTTTCAGACCTTAGAAATTTTACTGTGTGATGGTGTTGCATGTAGCTATGTTTCATTTACCGGTCCCTTCCTAGTTGCTGTTTTGCTCGTGCCACACTCAGCAAAGATAGTAAGGATGCAAGATGTCTTAGTCATCCACGATTCAGCTCCGGAAAACTAGCATATGTCTGCGCACAACATGAAAAACACATGCGATGACATCACCAATGACTCGTTAGTTCATCTGTGACTAATTGAGATTGATTTTTGTGAACTACAATATGCCAAAAAATAATCGCACCTTGACTTTCTCTCATAAGAAGTTGATAAGCTACCCCAAAAGTCTTCAACATCTGGAAATTTAAAATTGGTTTCAGTTTGCTCTTCCTGCTAACAAGTTTCCATATTGTGTAGGAAAATGATCCAGCTGACTTTGCACCCGAAATGCTGTCAAAACTTTTGTTTACAATGTTCAATACAGCCTCAATCTCTTTATCATCCCAAATTACTGAGATTTCAATTTGGACTGGATTAACATCATCAGAGGACTTCTGCGTGTCCTGAAATGCAGTAGATAATTTGCCCTCAGGTGATGTTAATCCCATGCCAGTAGGGCTTAAGACAGAAATCAACTAAAATGATTAGCTGCTTGTTTTTGGGTGAGCCTATTGAGCCTAGGAATTTCTGTGGTTGAGACTATCTGAAAGTTTCTGATATTTTGGAGCAAGGAAAAATTGTGTGTTCTTTTTTTCTGCCCCCCAGACTCTGTGATGACATTTTAAAGACATACTGTTTTGATTTGATAATAACCACAACTCACATACACACTTAAACACACACATTTCCATCACCTGCAGAATCAATCCAGATGTCACATCATCAGGCCAGCCTCATAGAAGGCCTGCCTCTCCACTGCTAATAGGAAATGTTCCCTAACATCTGTGGCCGCCATCCCTATCTCTCGCTCTCTCTCTCTCTCTCTTTCCTTCTGTCTCTCTCCTGCTCCCTCTGTCTGTCTCCGAGCAGTAGAATAAATTGAATTAGAGCTCCACCACCCACTCCACGGGATCCTGCAGCCCTCTGTCAGATAGCTTAACAGAGAGTGGAAGAGAGAGAGAAAGTCGCAGAGAGAAGATAAACAGAGGGCAAGAAGAAAGACAGGTATAGTAACCTTCCCCCATCTTTGTAAAGAATAAAGGACAGCCCGTACAGCCTCTTTACTCCCCTGCACTACAGCCTGATAAAAGTTAGCACAATTTCCATTTTAGCTGAGCTCTGTTGGGTGAAAAGAACCACAAAAACTAATGAGAAAGAGGGGAGATTCAGGGAAAGTGAGATACTGCATCTACCTCACCTTAGTCTTCACCATACTCTTCATTATGGAATAGGAAATTATCTTTCGTTATCAAGATAGCAGCACCCAAAGACACAGCGAGTCATACCATGGGCCAGATGGCACTTCAAACACTATTAGTTTGGCACTGATGCCACTAAAGCAAATTAAATGTGAATAACTAAGTGAGAGTCAGGGGGAGCTTTAAAATAGAACATTTTTCTTTCCTGCCTTTCATTGCCCAATGAAATCTCAAAAATATCTTTAACACAAATGCACCACTATTCATCCTCAACCTAATGGCATGGCAAACCACCCCTTTTAGGCATAAATAGGAGGCTAAACACTACTAAAATGGAGCGAAAATCACCAGCTTCTCTCTCTCGCTCAGTCACCCACACTCTTTTCTAGAGCCAGGCAGGCATTTGCATAATGCCTCCATATCCATGGGCCATTAGCACCAGCATGAGTGGCTCATGTGCATAAATTTATTGCCTTGATCAATCAATGCAAGCTACTGTACCGGTACAAACTGATGCAACTCCAATCAAGCAGACGATAGAGTCGAGGGAAATGGGGAAAAACACGTCATGACATGTCAGGGTCCTAAATTAGAGACACATTAAACTCCAAAATACAGCCTTGTTGCAAAATGTTTGATTAAATGATGTTTGCGATTAAGATATATTTCCACTGATTTAGTCAACATTAAGTGGAATCACTTTTTAAATTTGCTGAGGAACCAACAGAACTCAAAGAGCATCTTGATAAGCTGCATTACTATGTGGTATAGACACAGCCCCAGCATGGACCTAGAGCGCCTGCAGAGAGTGGTAAAGACTGCAGAGACGATTGCTTTTATCCTCAAGCCATCAGACTGCTCAGCAGATCCTATCCACAGCTCCTGCCTCCACCCTAACCCACCTCAGGAAGCTTCACTCTTCATCAACTTGTATCTCTTTGTGGCATTCAGGGTGAGGTGCAGAGGAAGCATTACGAATATGTTTGTAACTGTGACAAAAAAGGCTTTAGCTTAGCTTGGCTTGTCATTCCAAGAACCTTTTGTTCACGGGGCTCACTTAGATGTCATTACTTAAGTGCAAGGCCTCTAAAAAACACATTTTAATTGGGTCTCCCCCTTGATACAAGGCCATGACAGTAAATAAACTCAATATTCATTGCAAGCTACGTGCATGTCCATGAGGCTGAGGAAACATTTAATGACACTATTCTCATCACAACATGGCCATTTATCTGCGGGTCAGCATCATCAACCCCACTGAAACTCTTTTTTTCCATGTGAATATCCCTCATTGATGCCATTTTGAATCAACTTCTTTGTGTTGTATGTCTTGTCTCTGTCATATAAAATATGTTCCAGCGAATTAACCAAGCAGGGGAATCCCAAATCATGAAACAAGGACTCATTCATTGATGTTTCTGAGTGGCTTCCATTTCAAGCTCAAATTTCATGCTAAAAGCTTCCAGCTCCTCAACACTGAATAGACATTTAAATATGCAAACATCCTTTTTGAGATGTTGGTTATACAGGTATTGACTGGCAGACACATCTGGGATTGTACATCAGAGACTGTGACACATAATCTGTCTTTCAGGCTCTCCAGATTTCTTCTTGTAAATGATGTTTCTCTTCATTTAAAAAACAGTCATGTTTCCTGATCCAACAATACATCTGCAGTTACCAAAGTCCCCTTACTGTGAGGGCAGCTCAGAATAGGTTTCAACCAGCACAAAGAAGTAGAGCAGCACAATGGATAAAAAAAAGCCCCGTCTGTTAAAGTAAGAACACATTAAGCTATTTAACCACAGTGTTTGTGGTGTTTTGCATGTGATTGAAGCAGTTGTTCAATTTTCAAAGTAAAATTGGTAATTTGACATTTGAAATAAAAGCCACAATAGATAAGCTCTAAATAAGTTTCATTACAACAAGTGAGGAATATGCAAATCATTATTGATATTAAATTAGACATGCTATCCAAAGTCAGTGTGGGGGCGAATGTTGAATGGCAAAATATTGACTGGAATCCAGTAGAAAGACAGGCAACATTCAGTAGTCTAGGAGCAGTCTTCAATGGAACTGCAATGTGCTGGCCCCTGCTCCATTCACTGGTGTTATATATCCAGTATTGTATGTCAGGACGAGCGCAGGCACGGACACGAGCACGTGCCATCATTTGAAACTTAAAGCTCTGTGCGTGAACAAACAAACACATCTATAGAGGACGATGCACAAGCTCCATCACCAGCTGGCTTTGTGCCAACAAGGTATAGGGCTGTGGTTCAGCGCACGCGCATATGAACAAATCGCGCAATAAGAAATGCATATAGTGCTATTTTGCTGGCAATGCGCATTTAAATTTGAGTTCAACCTCGCATGGCTTACTAATGCGACCCTAACACATCAGCTACACAGAACAGGGACACATACATATTGCGCTGACGCTTTCCTGTCTCAACTCAATTCAGTTCAATTCACATGCTTTAATGTTGAGTCTCTCTCTCTCCACTCTCCCTCTCTCTCTGTCCAGGTGCAGTGTCTGCGCACAAAGAGGGGCGCAGTTAGTGTGTGTACCTATAACTACTACTGTTTGTCTTCAAAAGCTGCTAAATGTATCATTCAGACTGCATGAAGATCTGGAAAGGTTAGCAGATGTGCACACACAAGTTATCTTCCTTTCTACGAGCTGTAACACGCGCTCCTGCGTGCGTGCGTGAGCGCACAGACACACTGACGTTAATTCACAGCACTCAACTGGGTGCAGAGCTGCTGAAATCGAGCCTACTGAAACTAGCCTACCTCTGCGTCCATCAGCCACGGTCTCAAGCGCGTGGGCGCCCACAAACACACACAGAGGAACAGAGAGAAGAGCGACAGACCATATAACTTACACCGGGCTGTATTTTGACCTTGCGATGTTCTGTGTTGTGGTTTTATGTACAATCAGCACCCTCTCTATACCCCCCCTTCCACACCACTCTCTCAATGCACCCTCTCTGCCCCCCCACGCCCAATTTCAACATCCAGACTAAATTTCAGTACAAGGAGATCTGAAAATAACTCTACATCTGCCCATGTCTCTTTATACCTCAGCAACCACCATTCCTTTGCTCCACCAGACGCAGTCTGAGAGAAATAATTTGATGAATCAAAGGTGGACAAGGGGAGGATAAATCTGAGCGGTCATTCTGTATGAATAGAGAAGAGTTTAAACTTTACCTCTTTTCGGATGTTATGGTTCTTGCGTTTGGTCTCAGTGCGAAATTGTCTTCCCAAATCCCATCATTAGAAAGACAGTGGTGACTGTAGTTGTTACTCCAAACAAATAGGTTCCAAAAAGAGAATATGCCCCATATATATATCGAGGTAAGTATGTGTAATATCCTTTGAGTGCTTGTAAATTCCGTATGGGTTTATTTTTCAATCCTGTCTTCCAGAGGGGTGCGTCCGTTTTGCATTCTTACAACGCCCGACGACTACATCCCCTTCTTCTTCCTCCTCTCTCTTGCTCTCTCTCCCCGTCTTTTTCTGCCGGTTTCATCCCTCCATCCACTGGCTGAAGGAAGAATCCCATCCGAGAGAAACTGAAATTATCCTTTCCTCCCCTTTCACAGCTTATTGTCTTCTCTTTTTCACCTCTTCTTCCCGACAGTGTCTCCTCTCCCTCCTCCTTTCCTGCCGGTCTTCGAGCAGGTGAAACAGGAGGAATTCCACTGAAAGATAAAATATCCCAGGCGAAAGGGCGGAAAAGTCTAATTATTCCAATAAATCAATCCCGCGCGTTACGCAGACTCTGTCGGGTCAGAAACATTCCTTAAAATCCACAAAATCCCCTGGTTGGACACCTTTAAAGCTTTTTAATGCAGGATTTTAGGAAAGCACTTCACAGTCGCAAGCTTTTACCTCTCCGTCTCCCTCTCTCTCCGTCTCCCTCTCTCTCCGTCTCCGAGTCTCTGCTTACGTCGCTCACCCTCTGTTAACTCGACTCTGTGCGTCTCCACTGCAGTCTGGAGTAGAATAAAAAAGACTTGAGAGGTTCGCAATTTTTTGAGAATAATATAGAGACGAGGTTATATCCCACTGCAGCTGACTTCCATTACTCACACCGAAATCCCCACGCCACTGTCCCGTTGATCCTCAGTCCTCCCCATGGGTCGCTTCTCCTGCGCCGTTAATCCATACAGCGCAGCGGGCAGGACGATTTTCAGGCTAGATCAAATATCCAAGACTTCCTGGCATGCCTTTCAAAATAAAACCCATCTTCTAAGGTGACTCATGGTGACTTATTACCAGATGTATACCTGTGAATAATGTACCTGGCTTTTTTCACACATTACTTTTCAATAGATCACACCAGAACAGAGGGGAACGTTATTGGGCCAGGTGAGGTTTAGGATGATGTCTCAACTGCACCAGATCTCAAAGTGTCAAAGAAGCTCCAGCTTTGGGAAATTACTAATATTTTTAAAGACATACACTACCTAAGTGCATCTGCAAACCTGGAGACAAAAAACAAAACAGAAAAAACGACACGCAGTCTCTCTTAAGGGATCCTCTCATAATTTAAGCTCATACTTGGTTCTTATTATATTTGTATTTCATGTCTAACAGGAATGTTCTCGGGAGACAGAAGTCAGCTCCAGAAGGCATGTCTATATGTTTGTGCATGTGTAAAACCTCGTCCCTGTGAAGCACCTTGGTGCAGAACGTATTAGCCCTTAAGGTGCAAATGAAATAAACTCAAACTTAGAAGCAATGCAAACATAAGGCTACAAAGAAAGATAGTGTCGATGTGCTTGAGCCCAAATTGGTAATTACAACCATGCATATTGCAGCACTGAATTACTGTGTACATTAGTAGTATTATGTGTTGTGCAAGGGTTTGCTTTGGTTCTACTGCAAGCTCTGTAAGTATGGGCTCATATAGAGGGACTGCAGGTTATGCATTTTTATCGTATCATCAGAGCTACTCAAGAAAGTAACTTCTTTGATGATATATTGTATTAAACCATCAATCATGGCAATTGTTTTTCTTAAAACTATAACAATTAAAAATCCCTGCATTCGGTTAAACTTTGTATTACTTTAGTTTTCTTTCCTGCTCCTTTAATACCATAGATCATTCTGGAATGCTGTGTTTACCCCTGCCTGTTTGCCTGGCTAAATACCAAACTATATGCCTACCTCCTAGTATGTTTCATAAACTTTCGTAATAGCCATGCATTTATTTTGAAATAGTAATCACAGTGTTTCCGGCCTGTGTCTTAAGAACCCCCTGTGCTTGACGCAGTGTAGAGCCTGCAGCATGGAAGTTGTTGAGGATCACCTTCTTTCTTATATCCACACTATAGCAGCCCACACCCTGCGTGCTCTGTAACATCTCCATGGGTGAATACTCTCCTCATAGGGACACTTTAATTAATGAGGCTGGCATCTATATTATACCGGATATGATGTTCTCACACTGCTTCACAGTCATTTGGCACTTTTATCAATGAGGGTGGTTGCCTTTCCATTCTACCGGGTTGGATGTTCTCACACTGCTTCAGTCAGTCATTTCGCTCACCGTCGATGAAAGTGGTGTGTGAACACTGGAGAGAATAGAATATCTGCCCACCAGTTCTGCCCCATTAGAAGTGAGATAGCACTTCTATGGCCACATGAAGGATGTATCTGCTCCAAAGATTACACTTCCTCCACCATCTCCTCTGTGGCTTCATGAAGGTGGATGAAAGTCCTTAAAGAATGACAGATATTAGCTTCTGAGTCTTAGAATTTATGTTTCTGGAGGGAGAGTGGGAAAAAAACCATAGTCTTTGAATAATCATCAGGGGAAAAATTGCATGTTTCTTGTCTTTTATTTTGGACAAAGAAATAACAGCTTTTAAGTTTTTGTTTTGTTGCAACAGATCTCAGATGTAGGAGTTCACATGAGTTTATTGAGCTGATGCATCTGGTGTCAAAACCAAAAGACTGTATCAGTGTCATAAAACACTAAACTGGAGATATGGGGTGTCTGCAGGGCACTGATAGGCCTGATGCTTGTCTGCTGGAACAAAGAACAGAAGTTATACAGTTTTGGTTCATGGACCAGGAGGGACTATCAAAAAAAGGATGCACAATCATTTTTGTGTGGAGCAGGACAATGTTTGGCAAGAGCATGCATTTTTAAAATGCATCATACTATCTGATGCATTTACATCAGTGAAAAACATTTGTGATTAATTGCTCAGTCTAATTTTGATGTCTTTATAAAACATATTGCTTTTGATATAAAGGAAATCAGGTGGATGACTAATCATATTTCCATTATTCTCTGAGGCATTTAATAAAAAAAAAATCAATAATTGTGAAAGCAAAAGTTTAGCTGTGCATGATTCAGTCCTCACAGATGATGTACTGACCTGGAGTTGTTTGGGCTCTCCAAATGTTAAGAAGGTAAGGGGAATCTTACAAGTGGCACCAATGAGCCGGGTGCTATCCTGTAATTTAAGCCAAAAGAGACTTGTGTTGAACAGTTTGACAGTCTAAAGTGAAATTAGTGTGTGTATCTCATGTGAGATTAAAAGTAGCTAATTAACAGCTTTTGGCGCTAACTTGCAAAATTCCCCTGTTGTGATTTAAAAATGCTTTCCACTGATAAAACACATCAACTACACCACAGGGAAAAAGCCCCTGAATAAAAATTCTGATTAATTGAGCCACTTTAGTCTTTAAATATTACATTCATGTTTACTTTTTTATTCACTTCATTATGTGTCTGCACAATGGGACCTTGTCTGAACTTATTGCAGTTGAAAGTGACCACAATGCAGCAGAATGATTGACAATAAACCAGCATAATCCAAGCTTCAGGCTACCGCTGCTGCCAATCACCTTATTGATTATCTCTTAACAGCTGTTAGAGTCATTGAGACATTGTCAGGTGGCTGCCGGTATAGCTTCCTGGTGAAATCACTATTCATTTGTTAGCTGAGTGCTCATAAATTTGGGTAATCGACAATTGATTAAGCATTTAAAACCTAATCAGCCTTTTTTAAAGTTGTATCTGGATTCAATGATATAATCTATTGTGAAGAAAACACTTTGCAACACATAAGGGACATTTAGGTGCAACAAATGCTGTTTTATTGTTTTAGAGTCCAACAGAAGACCATGTCTACAGGGACTTGATAGAATTGTTCACTATTAGCCCAACAATTCCTGGAGCATGTGCAGTTTATTTTTGTCTTTCAATGCTTACTTCACGGCCCTACACACAGTATGAACAGAAAGCTGCTTAGTCAGCAACAATCTGTTACTGAACATTAACACTGGGGTAATTTAAACAGGCCCCTTCGTTGGTTATATGTAGGCTAATGTCTTGACCTAGTTTGGGTTATGGCTTAAAATAGCACATGTAGGTTGACAGAAGGAGATCACCTATGCTTGGACTGATTGCATAAGTGACTCTCGCTCTACGGGCGAGTTCAAGTTGATCAGTGTTGGTTAAGTTATCAATTTTTATTTAATTTAAAAGTGTTTGATTTGGTGGACACAAAAATATACTAGCTGTTAGAAAAGGAATGGTTTGGTTTGTATAAGAAAAAAAAACCCATAGGTACTATCAACAAAGCACACTCAGTTTTTAACTCACATTTGGGAAGGATTTGAATACATTCACAACATTTTTATCTCCATTAATTTGCTATATATGTAGCATACAATTGTAAAACAAAGTTTAATGTGTTTATTCACTAACAAGATATAAACCTTATGGTAGATCTAAATGTTTTTTGTTTTTTTTTTGCATTAGAAATTTTATCATTTGAAAATTAAGTCTCAAGAAGAAACAAAAGCTGGTATAAACAGCTCCTTTTTAATTTTGGATGAATTAATTCAGGATAAACAAACTTGTGGTTTTAGGCTGTAATAAAAAAACACTTAAATAAATTAATTCATGATGAAAAACAGAGTATTTTTTTGCTGCTTGATATTTTCCACTGTGGCAAATAGCTGTGTGGAAATGGTTCATTCAATAATGTAAGGGATAATGTATAGTGAGTAGGGTGTTATTTGAAATCGAATCCAGACAGGGTGAGACGAGACGTAAAGGGATCTTATCTTGCCTACCTACATAGCTACCAACCAAAGGTTCAAACAAATAGACACTAAGTGTGAATTTGTTTGAACCTTTGGGTTCAAGCTATTGACTTCAGTGATATACTTTTGGCTTTTGAGCCACCAGTTGTTGAAACAAACATGACTCCAGTAGCAAAGAGAATAGTATGAGTTGACGGTAACTGCTGCCAGGTAGAAAATGTATTATGTTTGAAAGCTGATGGAAGAAAAACCAACAACCCACATCTTGATTCAGCTATTGTTTGTATGACACGAATACCAAAAGTGAATCCTTTTAAAGGGTGTTCACATGTGGGCGCACAGGAGCATTTATATTATACTCTTGTTGGTTCAACAGATTTCCCTGTGGACAATGATTACAGACTTACAGGTAGACTTAAATCAAACCTATTTTTCTTTCTGAAATCTGTCAACCTCTGAGGTCACCGCATTGTTCTCTTGGCACTTCAGTAACCCATCTGAAGATTTGTACTTTCTAATAAGTCCAAAAATCATTCACATCAAACATTTATAAACTGTATAACGAGGTGCTTGTCCTTAACAAGCCAAGTGTCTGAGCCGGTCACTGACCAATGGGCTTCACACCATGAGTTACTAGAATCGTGTGCGTCCAGTGAAGCTGATCAGGGCATTGATTATCTGATCATCTGGGGACCTTGTTTGAAACGATGTTAAGACTGAAATAATTGGATGGCCGGGTAGAAATCTGGTCAGGGTGCATGGATCAGTGATCAGAAAGGTAGACAATCAGCAAACAATTGAAGATAAGGCCTAGTGGACTGTGAGGTTGGGATAGGTCACTATAAATTGGTGATATTGATTTTAGAGAACATTTCCTTTATAAATATTTCATTTTAAACCATTTTCAGAACATACCTGCTATAACCTTTTATAACATAATCATTGTTCTTGTACAACTCCACCAATATTGACCCTACATCACTCTGAAAGCCCATTACTTATAGTTCTCTTTTAAAGCATATCTTTTAAATTATCTTTACTGGACAGCATATGATTGGGGCAGACATAGGGATGGCTGCCACTAAAGCTATAAAATCCCTAACCCTGCTGGTGTTTGTGTCATAACTCTTTCCACTGAGGGGAAAAGCTGAAGATGGGAGCACAAAGGCACTGTCAGTATCACCATAAGCTGCTGAAGCTTTAACCTTCTGTCACTGTGGATCCAGCTATTGATTAGCTGTTATGGCTATTGCAGACGGCAGCAGGTCATATTGGCTGGAATCCTTTGGCACACAGATGAGTGGTCAGGAAAGCACACACTCAGCAATGACTTAAAGCCTCAATCCAGGATTTTTTTCCCATTGCATCCATTAGGCGCACATTCATTTTCCCTTAGTGGGCTGCAACAGCCTCAGAGATAACATTAAGAGCTTGTAATTGTTCTGAAATGTTCACAAGGCATTACTGGCCTCACTAGAGGTCCCTATCCAGCTATCTAGATAAAGCTATGCTCAACACATGACCCTATAAACACCAGATAACTTGTTTGAGTATGTTGCATTCACAACATGGAGATGTAAAACAATAAAATCAGTAACCACAAAACTACTAATAGTTATGGATTCTATGTTTCAATTAACAGACCTGTATCCTAATAAAAATCCACACAAGTCTTAGAAATTATGTCAGGAAACATCATGCTCCTCAGAGGAAACAAACCTTAAGTTTTGTCGCATGATTCTACATCCTGGGATGAGCTCTCTGAATGTCCATTTAATCAATAAATAGTCAATTTTGCAAACATCGTGATTATTTTTCTTCTTCTAATTAAATTAAACGCAACAAAGCAGAAACCTTAACCTACGTAGAAAAATGAATACAGTTGCATTAATGTAAAGTCTTTGCCCAAGCAATGAGGTAATCCATCATAACTTAAAGGTGTAGTTCAGTTTTGGAAATAAAGCTTGAGCAAAACTTAAGTCAGGAAGTCTATATTCTGTATACAGTTTGTTGTTTCAATGTTGTATTCACATCTCTATGCATGCTCACTCATATCCTCTATGGTCATCAGCTCTGCTGCAAACCCTCATTAGCCTATCACATTGCTGCCATCTCGTTAGCGTTAGACGACATCATCAGACATCTTCCCATCATTGCCCAGTCTTCAAAGTTCTTCAGCTTCATCATGTCATCAGCCTTAGATGACATCATTGCCCAACACTTCCTTTCGCTCTGAGAGATTGAAGAAGAAAAAAGAGCAGAAAGAAATTTGGTTTTCATTTGGGGTTTGACATAGATTATTCAAATATGTGGCCATTGTTGACTCAGCGACACTTTAAGTGTGAGGCAATTAGCTGTGCCACTGTTCATTTCTGTTTACAAAATTGACAACAACCTGCTAAACAAACACACTTTGTCATTGTTAGGCATAAAAACACATTATTTACACAGAAGCCAAACTAATGAGTAATCCCACTCTGGCCTTTTTTTTTTGGATCCAGTTGTGGAACTCAAGTTAATGAGAGTTCACCCTCATTAAATTCAGCAAAGCTTCTAAAAGCAGAGGTGATTTAAGCAAGTTGGACATCATGCCAGCACGGGTAGGGAGAAGAAGAGACCTGCTGTGCGAGGAAGAAGCAAGGTTTTAAATCAGCAAACTGTTCTGTAGATTTCATTTAAACAGCCAGAGAAGAGCTCTTCAGCACCATGGACAGCTCCAGAGCTGTTTTGGCACCATGGACCGCACCAGAGCGGTTCAGCACCATGGGCAGCTCCAGAGCTGTTCAGCACCATGGACAGCTCCAGAACGGTTCAGCACCATGGACAGCTCCAGAGCTGTTTTGGCACCATGGACAGCTCCAGAGCTGTTTTGGCACCATGGACCGCACCAGAGCGGTTCAGCACCATGGGCAGCTCCAGAGCTGTTCAGCACAATGGACAGCTCCAGAGCTGTTCAGCACAATGGACAGCTCCAGAGCTGTTCAGCACAATGGACAGCTCCAGAGTGCGTGCAGGGCTGCTCTGGTGCTTTTGAAGAAAAAATGAGTTGAACCACAATCACTGTGACTTTCAAATTTAAATTATACCCAAAGACTTTTCTTGTCTCTGGATTATAATTTGTCAAAGTATTTTACAAACATGTGAAGAAGATAGGTGCTCTAAAGCATCGCACCCTGCAGCTGTCTAAGAAAACATGTGTTCTTGTCACAGTTGTATTTCCAGTTATAGATCATTTGCTCTGATAAAAGCTAACATTTCTTTGAAGAAGCCGTAGATTGTTTGTTTTTCTTTTACTTTATTGTATCATCAGCTCTATGACACATTTAACATCAGTAATCTCTTGTCTGTGAAGGTTCTCAGACATCCAGGTCATGTTAACTCAGATCTCAGATAATTCTCAGGTAATTCTCAGAACTTAAGAAGCCTTTACGGAGGAGAGGTGAAATGTCTTCAAGCATTTCTACAAAGTCCACTTGCCTTTTGGATAAGGTTGCTCAATAACACTGACTAATCCTGAATCCGTTCCATATGGTCCACACCCATCCATCTACAGTATATGATTGCTATTCCATATACTGTGTATTTGCTTTGATTCAGGGTTGGAGGCTCTTGAGAAGCCAGCTGTCTTGTGTTTACTCTCTCTCTCTGTCTGGCTGGCCTAAGATTTTTCTTTTACTAAATATTTGTGTCCTCTGTTAAGTTCTTTTGGTTTGTTTTCTCAGTCGAGGGAGATGTGAACTCAAAATCAATTCCTACTCTCCTCATAGTGGCAGCTTGATCACCATCAGAGAAAGACTGCCAGTCTGAACGAATGTAAACACAGTCGACTGCCTTGGTTTAGTCTGAATTTGAATTATGTAATGAATATCTGAACTGTAATGATGAAGACCATTTCTTCTGAGGTGTTTTAATGTCCAGTTTTCATTCCCGCTCTGGCTTCATATAGTCTATTGAGTTGCTTATCATCAATATTAAAATAGATACAGGTCCCCAGTGATCCGCCTACTGGGTTTCAAGTTGTATTCTTTAAAATACATCTTTGTTACATCAGAGGGCTCTTCCTTATTTGACCTCCTATCTCGTTTACATAATCATGTTGCATTTTTGTACACAAGCTCTTTTCTCCTTTAGCCAAGATTTTTGGGCATATACTGGAAGTGTGTTTTCACCCTGTCCTTTTCTGGAGAAGAATAGTATTTGTTTATATTCCTTGTCTATATTATATATTTGAAATTTTAAGGTTTTAAGCTCCTACGGTTTCATGCTGTGCAACTTAGTAGTGTTATTCATTCATTTTCTTCCTGAAGCCAAAACATTGTTCCTTGATGCTAAACATCTCACACAATACAGACTAGACCTTCTCTTTTTGTTATGTTAATATAATATTTTTTGAGTGAATTGGTGCTTTATTATTAAAGGCTTATTGATTGGTTGATTAACAATAGATACAATGGAAATGGTACAAGTCTGCCTCATATTGAAATAGCGGAATTCATCAACTTGTCTCTCAGACACAGAAGCCTCATGAGGCTCTGATGGCTTATGCTGAAATAGTTTATGAAGAGCAGTGGAGAGTGCACAGGCAGTAGGGTGCAGTACAATACCAAGTCAGTTCTGTCAGACCATCCTTCTGGCGGGGTATTTATCCCATAAGATGATGCTAAAATTAGATGCATGTGTTGGGCACACTCGGTCTGGTAAGCAAGGCCAGATATGGGAAAGAATCTGTGAAATACACCAAGAAGGCCAGGCCAATCACTGCTGTGTCCCTGGCATAGCAAATAAAGTGCATTACAAAGTGAGATGTCTATGGAGACGCAGACATCTATGGGAATACTAAATTTCCATCACAATTGATACATCAATGTTTTTCCAGCTGGCAGACTCAGAGTTACACCAAAGAAATGCTGCCGTATAATTGTGTGACAACATTGCAATATCTCAGGGAGGAAAGGAGACAAAAAGGGAACATTTTTTATAGCCCATGATAGATGATTCTATATGCTATGCAGAGCACTGGTACATCAGGTTTCAAAGTGGTGTGTGTCCATGAGCAATGTAAATGGATTCTTGAACACAGTTTGAACCTCTGACTTAGAGGAATAACTTGCTTCAAAGACAGTCATCATGACTCTAGCAAAGACATCAGTGGGTCCAAACTGTGAAGATTAATGAGTACAGAAAAAATAAAGACATCTATTATATGTCAAACTGCAGGAACATTAAAAATGACATTCACTGGTAAAGATCTTAAACACTAAAGTTGTCTTTTATTGGTGCTGAGTTATTTATAGGGTGAGATGTGTCTACCAAGGTTCATTAACAGCTTCAGATGAGAGAGCTCTGACACAGTCTGCTTTGTTCTAGAATAATAAGGCTGAGAACACTTTCTCTTTAACGAAAGCAGAACACATGAGTTCATACACACATAACACACACATGCATGCACTTACTCACCCACACACACACACACACACACACACACACACACACACACACACACACACACACACACACACACACACACACACACACACACACACACACAGAAAGGCAGAACTTAACAGTAATCTTTGCACATACAGTATAATCTCCCAACCTTCTAAGGAAGTAGAACCTAAAATAATCCTGCAGCTACGTGTGACTGTGTAAACCTCTCTGAGTGGAATGCCTGTACCCACTGAAATCCTCTTTGATAAGCATTTCTGAGAGGAATCTGTCTGCAAAAAAAGGGACACAAGTAAAGGGTGGACCCACATATGATTAGTGACAAGATGACTGGTCTTGGCTCAGTGTGCAACTGAGTTACATCCCTGAGAGTTTTGGGACCCAGTAGCAATCATCGGCTATCATCATCTGATGATAAGAGGCTACATAGGCCTCTGTGAACGGATGGAGATGTTTCAGTATTTTCAGTGTAGCTAGCGGTTATGGTTACGGTTTTGGTGAATTTATAAAATTTTTACACATTTCTGTTTAAAGAATAGGCTTTTAAACTTTACCGCTCAAGGCTTCTCAAAGAAAAAGGAAAGAAAAAAACATAGGGTGCAAATTTGGAGTGCACTGAGATCTTTAGGTATGACTACGCCAGTGGTCCCAACTTTTCCTGCAGGGCCATATACATAACACACATTATCAGACACATCCTTTGCTAACAAATACAATTTACAACTTCAGTGTGTGACAGCGAGCTTAAAAAACAAGACACTTTTTCAAAGGAAGCAATTTAAAGTTACACTGCAACATGTGACTTTTTTTTTACATAAATGAACAGCCCACAGCTGTTGGAGGTGAGGTATGACTCCTCATCATTCCTTATCTTTGTTTTAGCAGTTGTAAGGTTTAGTGTAGATTTACTGTCATTAAGGCAAGGCAAGGCAACTTTATTTGTGTAGCGCATTTCTTACACAAGGGCAACTCAATGTGCTTTACATTAAAACATTAAAAGCATTGGAAACATTCAGACAAGCATAAAAGAACACAATTAAAATGACAAATATAATAAAACAGAACAGAAAAGGAAAATTAGAAATATATCAAAAGTAAATTTAAAATTAGCATTTAAAGCAAGTTAAAATAAGCTAAGATAGGAAGGCAGTGGCAAATAAAAAAGTCTTAATCTTTGATTTAAAAGAAGTGAGAGTTGGAGCAGACTTACAGCTTTCAGAGAGTGTGATCCAGATATTTGGTGCATAATGACTAAATGCTGCTTCACCATGTTTCGTTATGACTCTCGGGACTGAAAGCAGACCAGTACCTGATGACCTCAGAGGTCGAGGTGGTTCATGAAGTAGCAGCAGATCAGCAATGTATTTTGGGCCTAAACCATTCAGTGCTTTATAAACCATCAGCAGGATTTTAAAGTCTATTCTCTGACAGACAGGAGGCCAGTGTAGAGATCTAAGAACTGGAGTGATGTGATCTACTTTTTTGGTCCTTGTTAGGACTCGAGCAGCAGCATTCTGTATGAGCTGCAGTCATCTGATGGACTTAACCTGGCAGTCCTCATAAAGCATGGCTAATTTTGTAAAAGGAGTGCAGAACTGTGTGCAGTGTTTTCATGAAGCCTTGCCACTCCCTCCCTGCCATAACACCAGGCTGCCCCTAGGGGTCCCGCCCCCCAGTTTGGAAGTCACTGAACTGCACCAATGGATTCCCTCCTCTTGTCACTTTAATTGCTGTTGAAAGAAGCTAGCCAGACTAAATATGTGAACAGACTGTGGCTTTAAAGCTGCCAAATTATCAATAACTGACCAGGAACCAGGAGATCAGTTATCTATACTGTATGCTATATGTATTATATATTAAGATAATATAATCCTCTTCCTGATTGTCATGAACTGACTGTGCACTAGCTGCGTCTTACATTTCCAGCATATTGCTTCTAGAATAATGTTTTTCTTCCTTCCCCTGTATGTTCTTCTCCTTATCTGTGAGTGCTGCCACCTGCCTTTTCTGTGCAATCATTGTTTGTCATGTTGCAATGTCTTGTAACTGCATGCATGTACTGTATGTGTGAGTGTGTGTGTTTGACATTGTGAATACTCACCTATGCCAGGTACATGTTCCATTTATGGCGAGATCGGCTTCTTACTCTCTGCCATGCAATGTTATCTACCCTGACACAGATAAGGCTTCTTAAAAGTGTGCAGAGTTGTGTGCGAGAGAGCGAGTGTGAGCACTCTGCCAAACAGATAAGCCTTCCCGTGAAGCCTCTTATTCATGCAGCACCTAACAAGACAAGGCCATAATCACTCCAAAACCGTCTTTGACTTGTTTACAATTCAGCATGACCAGAGAGCACTTGTATGTACATACGTTTATGAGTGTGCCTTCATCAATTGGTATGATATGTGCGTAAGAAGGTGTGTTACTAAGCTATCTGTGCTTACACATGCCTCCTGCGTGTGTAGCCATATTTGCCTTTTTTGTATGGATGCTGGTGCCTCTGCATTGTGCTGTGTGTCTGTGTGTGTGTGCACCCTGACAGATAAGCCTCCCCCTGCAAGCCTCTTATTCGTTCAGCGGCGAACAACAACAAGGCTGGCATTACTAATAAACTCAGCTTCTACGCTCTGATATGAGCAACGAATTTAGAGTTTTTCAAAGAGGTTCATACGGGCAAGGCCGACGAATCCTAAGCCCCAAAACGTTCATATATCTAGAGAGGAACAAGGAGGAGAGAGACAAGGTAAAATAAATAGAGTATTTACATGCAGAGTGTGTTAGATTATGTGTACACAGTTATTGTGTATAACAGAGCTTAGACTCAGATGAAAACAAAGCAGACATTGTGCCCTTTGACTAGAGGAATCTTTCAGGGTCACTACTTCCATTTAATCACAAATTTATAATCATATATTTTCTTAACTTTCATTAACAAATTTTTATTACCTTAATGAGAGTCATGTAGATCCGAGCATTGAACGGAGTCGCACTTTTTTCAAATGAGGCTGCTGATTACGGATAGTAGGAAGAAGCTTGTTTCCTCTTTCAGAATGAATTCTAACCTATATGATAAATTTAGCCGAGCTATAACAGTCCCTCATATTGATGCCTGTGCATTCAAACAATGACTGCATGCCATAACTGGCACCCTTGAGGAAAACATAAAGTCTCTTCTTTGCTTTTGTGAAACTGATTTTAAGGAAGAGCTGACTTAACACCAGCCTGTTTAAAGGATAACACTGGCGATATTCCGTGGTGCTTTTAATTAACAGCAATCCAATAAAAGACCAAGACAACAATGAATTAATCATACTAACAAGAATGGTCCAGGCTAAAGCCTGATACATCTAACTCCTCATTATCACAGCTTTATTGCTGTCCAAAATCTATTAAAAACTTCAGCAGGCCAAAGTGGTGCTCTGAGTGATATGTTCTTTTATTACCAGGAGCACACACGCAAATAGACACACGCAAACACAAACACACCCAGACCCCCCTCCCTTACACACATGTTGTTGCCACACAAAAAGACAATAAAGGGATAGTCCAGTGGTTGTCCAAGTGGGGTTGTATGAGGTTGAGGAAAGTTGGCTGATTGAGTTGTGAAAATAAGATGAGTATCGAGTCTTCACCATGTGTCTAATATTCATCTCAGTGACTTCACAGTTCAGTCACACCAACACGCTCTTTATTAGTTCCTATCTGAATTGTGATTCTGCACCATATACTACTGCAATGCAATCAAGCAGAGGTTCAAACTGTGTAACTATTTCAGGCAAACTGCAGAGTACTGGAAACCGCCTGCTATATGTTATGAGACCTTCTCTTCAGCAGAGGATGACCCTTGCTTCAGTAGGAAGAAATGTATTTTCTGACATGCCCTCTGAATTGGACCTTTTTTTTTTTTTTTTTTTACAGATTTTCACTTGTAGTTCCGCCCACTCAATCCCACCTCAAAAGAGAAATAATGCAACCAAATTACCTCAGACACATTGAAGAATACACTCCTCTACGAGAACACTTTTAACATCCTGCTCTTAACATACTATGCACTTTAATTAAAATTATTACAATCAATGAAGCACTTTTGGGCCTTCCATCTAAAATGTATATTCACCATACACATAGGGGGACACCTCATCTGCACCAAACCGTGCAATACACATGGCGAGTAATCAGCCTGAGTATCTGATCTATCCCTTAGAGTCTTATCCACACATCCAGCTTTCGGCAGCCAACCCAACAGTGATTTAGAGTAACTTTATGTAATGTATTTTATTTATTTGTTCATTTAAGGTGTGTTTTTTGGGCATTTTTCACCTTTATTGATAGGGCAGTTGAAGAGAGAGAGAAATATGGGTAGTAGAGAGTGAGGGAAGAGTGAGCAAATGGTTGAGGCCAGGAGTTGAACCAGACTATAAGACTATAGCTTCTGTGTATGGGACACGCTTAGACTCTAAAGCCACCGGTGCCCCAAAATGCATTTTGATAGTTTGAATATAATACAGGCAGTTTGCTGGTGGTCAATATTGAGTGATAGTGAATGCAATTAATCTTAAATTGTGCATCAAAGCTATAGAAACATTAGATAAAAAAAACAATCAGTCTGTGTCTGGGTTTTTAAAAAGTGAACTCAGTATTGGATAAAGAGTCTTAATGAAAAACAGTAAATGTTTTCTAAGTACTCAGTTTTATTTCATCCAGTTCAGTTGTGTTCACTTCTCTACCGGCCGACGTAACCTCATGTGGTGTGGAAAAAGGCGAGGAACCAAGCATGATGATCACGATTCTACAGGAAGCTTCAGCGTTGGCATACAATACGTCTTCAGTATCACAGAAGAGGAAAGTCAGATATAGAGGAGGCTGTGAGTGGGAGAGGGAGAACGGGATAGAGTGAGTCAGCTCACTATGCTTCAGTTTTACATGATGGGCCGATGTGTAGAAAAACCCAGATAGCAGAGACACATTGAGACAAATGTTACAGCTGGTGCTGTGCTTTATGAATACGCTCTAAATTATGGTCCAAAATTCTCTTTGGCATCGGCATCTCCTCTGAAATCCTGAAAGCTTTTCCATTTTCTTAGGTTAAAGAAATATAAGAAGCCATATATCATTGGAATGTTATCATTGAGGTATGTTTGGCCACGGTGCCTACACAGCTAGTGATATCAAAGCAGTGATGTCTTAGCCCCAAAGCAGGTGTGAAAATCTGTTTGACAGACTGGAGAAACCTTATTATATCCACCATTTCTCTGTTAAATTTTTCCCTTTACTGTACGCAAGAGAGATTACAGAAATAATGTATGAATGTTAAAAAGAATACCACAACAGGGTTTAGAGCAACACAATATAATTTAGTTAAATAGCTGTTGAGAAAATTGGTGCTCTCATCATTATTTCTGTGTGTAAATCCTCTGACAACACATTGAGGGAAAGTTAACATTTACTATGGTGGGCCACAGCTAATAAAAGAGCATGCACAACTGAAATCACAAAATTTAAAAAAGCTCAGAGGGAGCAACAAAAGAATGAATGCTCTGCCAGAAGAGGGTGAGTTTTAAAATGATTTAAAGGTAAAGGTATTTGAACTGGAGGTGGAAACAGTATGTCATCGTCCAACACAGGGGTCCCCAACCTTTACAAACATAACCATTACTGATAGTCTGTCTTTGTATTTAATGTAAACACCACAAACAGATAAGTAACCCAAATACAGAAAAATACATCGCAACCACACTGTCCTCCAAAGACTTCTTGTTTTTAGCAAGACTGTGACTGGTGTGATGAGATGCAAATGTCGCATCCTACCGTAGCTTTGGGCCTGGTGAAATTTGACTACTGAGCTGCCAACTGGCCCTTCAGCTCTCACACTTACTGGGTTTGTAGAAGGAGTGTAACGATTCTTTTTAACAACGATTCGATTCGTATCATGATTCATGGTTGCCGACATTGGTTCATAGAATGATACGATACGAAACGATTCAGTAACTTAAAATCGATTCAGTAACTTTTTAGCCAAAAGTTCAACCCCAGATTTTCAACCACACTACAGGGTTGCATGTCTTTTAGTTTACAAGAGATTTATTACCTTTTAAAACTATTTTAGATCGATATATGTCATCCGGAAGGCCAACTTGCCAAGCACAGATCATTGTAGTCCAAACATAGGAATATAAATTGATACATCAATGTAGTAGATGAATCGTTACACCCCTAGTTTGTAGAGTTCTTTTAACAGGCTATCAGTCTTGGTGCACACAAGCTACTTCTTGAAATGTCACTCTGAATGGCCCTACTTAGGCCACTTTTGCATTGCAAGCTTACAGATAAGATGGATGGACTATGAATTTGTGCAAACATCAAAACAATCCGCTTCACACTTAAAGTGAAAATAATGTTTTCGCTATTTAAGCATCAGCCATTTTTGTGATTTGAAAGTGTAGCAAGCTAACTAGCTAATGATCGAGAGCTCTTTACTAACACTCACACCCTTAGCCCAATAGGTTTATGCTGTATGGGCTAAGGCAAAGTGCCCAATGTGCCACCCCAGCTCGACATGGAGCCAATAAAGAGACTGATGTGTTCAAGTTAGTTTGTTTTTCTCGGTATCCAATAGGGCATAATTGTAAGAGAGCACCGACAGGGAAATGCTGAGAAGTATTGAAAAAAACGTTGTTTTCTACACCTCTCACGATCCACTGAGAATCAGTCCATATAAATTGACCTCTTTGGCACCACTGGTCTTACATATAACTGAGCTGAATCCTTTCCAATGAGCCTTTCTGCAGTTTTCACAAATGTTTCTTAGGAGTGAAAGATAAGTTAAGAGCAATATTAATCCCTGTGTGAGACTTAGAACTCCACTGGTACCATGGCCAATATTCACCCAGCAGTGGGCAACAAAGAAAAAAGAACGATCGATCTCTCAAGTTGTCATACAAAGAGAACCACAATTTATTACAGAGATGTGTCTATTTACAGTTTTGGCTTGATGGGAGGGAAACAACACTCTTTGAAAAATGGTAACACTGTGTGTTTACTCTTTCTCTGCAGCCACTGCAAACTACTTATCATTATAATTCAGTTGCATTCAAGACATTTCTTTTTAAAGCAGACGTATAGCAGCAAAAATGACAATGTCAACATATACTGTTTAAGTGCCAATGAAAATGCTGTGAATAGCAATTTCCCTTCCCCTCGTTCTTTTTGTGCTTTTCATCTTATCTCTGTTTCTTCCTGAACTACCGCTTACACAGGTAATGTGTTCCACTCAAAGTGCCTCCCTGTAGAACTGCCTTACCAGAGGACATTTTGACATTCTGCATTATATTCAGTTTATTCTTCAAAGTGCCTGTCACAGAGGCAGCTTGAATTTGTAGGTATGTTCTTTACTTCCCATAAAAAGCAACATTTTTTATTGAGACAAAGAGGAGGCATAGTCACGAGGCTTAATTAGACTGATGTTTACCAGACGAAGACCTCATTGCCCTGTTGTGACGTCAAAGTGTGGTAGGGCATTACTGTCCTGTTTGGAATTCCTTAAGATTTCTTACCAGCTTGAGGGTTTTTCTGTACTGCTTTCCAGTTTATTGAGTTTAAAGGGACAGTGCGTGTTTTTTTAAGATGGGTTATTTTAAGTACTTGTCAATAGGAAGTGTGTCCGCTACAGAGGATCCCAGTCAGCTCGGCCCTTTTGTTGACAAAAATAGCAAGACAACAAGGCTATCAACCGCTGCAGACAGGGTCAGCTCTACCACAATTCTAACAAACTCCAACCAAAGAACTTTTCTGTGTGCACATACACGCTCTATTTGGACATTTTTTAGCACTTCACTTCGCTGTCAGAAAACCCATTCATTTCCGCACTATTCTTGGAGGCAGCACTAACATGTCCTTCCTCCAGCAGCTCACTGATCAGCTAATTGGATCTAGGATGCATGAGTCACTGATATATAGTGAATTTTATAGTTTTTTCTTTCTCAGTTTGACATACTGTTAAGCATCAACTGCTTTACATTTTCCAGCAGACACAGTAGTGGCTTTAGGGTTTGTTATTTTAGCTTACTCTTCCCCTTCAGCAGCTAACACAGTGTGTTTTGATAAGTTGAACACATCATGCACACCATGGGATGTGTTATTATGCAATAAAAAACTGAGAGAGACAAAACTTTATTCTGAAGATGCACTTCCATTCAGCTTTCTGTTTTTTTTGGGGGGTTTTTTTGTGAAGAATGTCTGTAAAAAAAAACCCCAGCACATATTAAGGCAGGGAACTTAGCTTGTGAGTGATGCAGATTGCAGCCATATGAGATCTTCTGTTATCCTCTGATTCATAAAGGTCATGGCCATGAGCTCTTAGTTAACATATCTGCACCAACAAGTAACCTGGCATCTCTCCTGCTCTCCAGTTAGCACAGAAATTTCCCCCTTCCTCCTTAGTCCATTAAGTATCATAAAGGTGTCCACTTGTGTAAATGGCATGTAATTGGCGTTACAAGGATCTCTCAGTTTTTACTTTGGTTGTACTTTTGTCCTTCTTGAAACCTGCAGACCCAATTAGCTGATCAGTGGACTGCCAGTGGAAGAACATGTTAGTGCCATGTCCAATAATAGAGCAAAAACTAATGGTAAAGAGCTGACAATGTAGAATAGAACAAATAGAACATAAACTTACAATGACAATATAGTTCTTTGATTGGAGTTTGTTAAATTCAGCTACATCTACCCAGTTTGCAGCAGTTGACAGCCTAGCTTCCGTTCTGGTTGACCAACCGCTTTCTCTCCAAAAAGGCAGACTTATTGACTAGTATCTCATACATCAGTTCAAACAGACACAGCACTGCATGAAAAACATACATTATTTGGTTGAAGGAAGCAACAAATGCTTTAATGACCCCAAGAAAAACAGGCAGGCCTGTTGAACCTTGCTCTCCTTTTGCAATGCATTGAAATGTTGCACTTCTTTTCACTCGAATAAACCAAAGAGCGAATAAACAATCTTGCATCCTAAATACTACCTTATTTTGTAGGAAAATATCGAAAGGTGGAATGGTTTAAGAACTGTCCTTTCTATCACGTCATCTTGATATGTTTTTTTGCAGATTTGAGCCCTAAAGTGCAAAAGTTCATCCAGAGCGGTGAGCAGAAAATAGCTCACAAAGGTAATAAACTCCCCAAGCCCCCCATCCTATCTGACATTTGACTGAGGATTTTTATTTTTGTGCTAAAATCCTGGTGAGACTAAGTTGAGCAAAATGTATTAAAGTCAGAATCCCGGAAGGACCAGCAGATTTTGATGTTAGGGTTCAATTTAGTTGAACTTTTGCTGAGCAAAATGGCGGAAAATCTATGTTGTGCATGCAAATGCTTGTGCAGCTGCCCGTCAAAAATAATGGCCTAGGTCTGCACAATTCAGCATGCCTGTGGTAAGAAAGCTTTGTTGGAGGTTAATGGTTGCAGACAAGGCATCTCTTAATGTAACTGTGTTGAATTGTATGCATAAAAACATCTTTTAAAGATACATTCGACTTTAGAGAGAAACTGTCCCATACAATCATTCTGCACAACAGGTGAAAGAGGTCCAGGTTGCATCATAAATCTGGACCACATGAAGACAAACTATATCAAACATTTGAGGTTAAAGCCATCTGCTGTGAGGTAACGCTGCTAGACCAAAAATCCACTGTGAAGTGGATATATTCCTGTGGAGTTCTGCCCTGCTCTGCTGCTGCTATCACTTCACTGACTGAATGAACATTATCCGCTGTTTAATACATAAGGCAGTGATTAAAGGTCTGTCTATATTCATAAGTGAACTGACAGAGCTAAGAGAGGAAGCAAGGTCATTACATGATAAGAGAGATAGTAAGTTAAACCAGTAGAATTTCTCTTCTAAGCTCTCCACTTCTCACTTTTTTATTTATTTTTCATTTAAGAACATTTCACCCTCTATGATAGGGGAGTGTTAGCCTCCCTCTCTCACTCTTTTTAGCGTTAGCCTCAAACCTCACTCATAAGGTTGCTGAAAGTAACAAAAATGGGTTTATTAATTGACAAGAATAGCTGAAGGACAGGCTTTTGTTCATTGCAGGGGTAAGTAAGGTTGTGGTATAGTCGATGTTTCACCTGTAAGGCTGACTGTGATTGTCGTAAAGTGACCTTGTTATTTTCATGGAGAAAAAGTAATAAAACACATACAAGGGTTGTGCTAACAGGGTCATAGCCATGGCTTTTTATGCAAGGCCTGCTTTTTAATAACTTTCTTTAGACACGTTCAATGCTGTTTTGCAGGGCTGCCAGCTGTAAGTGTAAGACTTGCACAATAGAGTAATCACAGGAGGTCAAGCCACTGGTCCAGTTCTACGCTTGGAAAGCTGGTAGGTTTTACACATACATGCAGACATTCCCATAGTCTACAGCTGTTTATTCTGTCAGAGTATATTGTACACTGAACAAATATATAAACGCAACACTTTTGTTTTTGCTACAATTTTTCATGAGCTGAGCTCAAAGATCTAAGACTTTTTCTACGTACACAAAATGCCTATTTCTCTCAAATATTGTTCACAAATTTGTCTAAATCTGTGTTAGTGAGCACCTCTCCTTTGCCAAGATAATCCGTCCACCTCACAGGTGTGGCGTATCAAGATGCTGATTAGACAGCATGATTATTGCACAGGTGTGCCTTAGACTGGCCACAATAAAAGGCCGCTCTAAAACATGTGCAGCTTTATCACACAGCACGATGCCACAGATGTTGCAAGTTTTGAGGGAGCGTGCAATTGGCATGCTGACTGCAGGAATATCGACCGGAGCTGATGCCAGTGAATTGAATGTTCATTTCTCTACCATAAGCCGTCTCCAAAGGCGTTTCAGAGAATTTGGCATACAACCGGCTTCATAACCATAGACCACATGTAACCACACCAGCCCAGGACTTCCACATCAAGCATCTTCCCCTCCAAGATCGTCTGAGACCCGCCACCCAGACAGCTGCTGCAACAATCGGTTGCATGCTTGGCTTGTGAACAATATTTGACAGAAATAGGCCCTTTGTGTACGTAGACAAAGTCTTAGATCTTTGAGTTCAGCTCGTGAAAAAATGGGAGCAAAAACAAAAGTGTTGCGTTTATATGTTTTTGTTCATTGTATTTGTACTGCTTAGTTGAGACATAAGCAGTCGAAGAGAGATGATTAGTGGCCAGTGTAACACAAGGGACCTTGATGCCTTTTTCAAGCGTGTTGTGCAGCCCCATTTGTATTCTAATTGGATTCCAGTAAGTGTAAGTGATAGGTGTAAGTATAGGGGCTTAAGTCACCTTTAATCAAATTGGGGTCCTTAATGAATATATGTTAGCAGTAACAGTAACCAGTTGGGTTAACATGACTTTCACCTTGACTGACCCCTGGCAGCAAGGTGTTACATGTTCTAATATTAACAGTCCTATAAGCTTCAATCTTGATGTTCTGGTTGTTTGAAGATTTATTCCCAAAAAATGATAGTGACAAGATATTTCTTAGTTTTATTTTTTATCATAGTTTGTGCATGGCTCTCTATTATGATGTCTCAGTCCGTCCTTGACTGGAACAGATAAACCCCCACCATTACGTTGAAGAACATATTTCTATTCACAGTGTACCTTCTGTCAGACCAAAACTTTGCACCTTGAGCTGTTACACAAAAAAAAGAAAAAGGATTGTTCTTGCAAGACTTTGTTGGCAGTGAGTGTGTAGAAGTTTAATTTAGAAGCTACCAGGTAAAGCCCCAGCAGCAGGCTGACCAGACACAGATTTGTTTAAAGGACGTTGGGGCATGGGTGTGTTGTTCTCACAAAGTTTAGTTTGAACCAATATTATCATCTACAATAAAGCAAACGTGACTGTTTTTCAGCATTATTTTTCCTGGCACTTGAATCAAATACATTTTAAAATACGTCTGTATAGGTCAGGTAGTTATCAGTAATTTAGACTGAACTTATTAGTTCTGCTGTCGTTGCTTCGTTTGCAGGACGGGAGCCAATGTTAGAATATCCATGTTGTTTAGCTTGCTAATTAAGCATGCTAACATAAACTAACACTTTGCCAAGTAACAACTACTCCTTGCTGCAGATTGATTTGATATAATGAGTGTGATCTGGTTGTATTTGGCATTGTTTTGGCTATTCAGAGTTAATGTCTGTTGTCAAGGGGCTCTGACAAATCAGGATCAAGTATCTAACACAGCTGGGTGATTAGTACGAAACCTGGGTAAAAAAAAGAATAATGCTCTAACATAGCAGCAAGATCTTCAGTGGTTTACATTTTAATAAACTAACTGGGTCTTTTGTTGGCAGATTTTTAGATATTCATTTTAAATCAACTCATTTTAAAACATACTTAATTGCCTGCATCCTTTTTTCAGTACAATATACTTTTCCATTGAAGGATAACCGCAGACTTATCCACAAACAACCACAACAGCTTGCCTTTGATATACTTGCATTTTGAATTAAATGTTGACCCACATGTGTCTGCATGTAGCAGCTTTTAATACACATCATCACTTCCTGGCTTCATCTAAAAGAAACAAAGATCACTTCTGAACATGTGAAGTGTTGCTCATTTAGTCAACCCAAAGAAGAAAATGTAAAAATGGCAGTTTTATGTGCTGGACTTTCACCTCATTATTTTTTATTTTATAGTGCTTTAAATATTCTATTCATGAACACATGCTGTCCTCCCAAAAAGTGCTCTCAGGGTGAACAATTCAACAGGAGAGACTTACTGAGATTAATGGCAACAGCTGAGTGTGCAATTTGGACTGAGTAAACTTATTGGAAAGCAGCCCATCCATCACGTATATGAGGGGGTATGTTGGCAAGGGCAGTGATGATGACAACACAGAGATTCTAAGAATAATTAGCAGATGGCCTGGAAATGATAAAAGTACAGCTTGACAACAAGGTGAAACCAGCCACTCATAAATTGGAAAGAACAGGCTCCAATAATGGAGCTGTCAGCCCCCAGCATGACCATGAGTACATTTCAGCATAGAGGACATGATGAACCTGAAGTGATTGTTACAGGTACACTTCTGAACAGCATACTTTCCAGTGTCATTACAAACCCCTATCATGCAGTACCTCTGCCCAGCAAGAGGAGCACACTTATGCACACTTATGCTTTAAAGCCCACGAGTGCTTTTCATGCGGGAGCAGGATGGAAGACACATTTATCATCATTGCCAGCAAATTATTGAATCTCATGCCCCAAGCATTTTTAGGATTGGATGCATCTGCACACTGATATACAGATCTATGCTCTTTTCAATGGCAGCAGGAGAGTTTAAACTGCTCTTCTCACATTATTTGAAGTTTGCACAGATATTGAATGTGACTATCAAATTTGATGGAACAATAAAAGTGCTTCAAACCATCAACTCAACCAGGCAGAAATGTTACTTTACTAATGGTGTCAGTTTGGGAGAATTTATGGAGCTTTTTGTCTCACAGCAAATGTTAATCTAAGCCTCACAAAGGAACATATTATACGGCCCAACAGGAAGAGCCGGTACCTGTCTCTGACCTATTACTGCCAACAATCCACCACATTGGTAAGACCCTTGGCAACATTTAGCAAGTACAACTTAACTGTGGCAAGGAAAAACTTCAACAACACAAAGAACAACAAAAACAACAGAACCTCATACAAATAATATGGCTACATTGCCAATGATAATGGCAAAGGTATGTGTATTGGCAGGATCAGCAACCTAATGACAATAGACTAATCTCAGGTAAAGTCACCAGGGCTAACATTACCATTATTAAGACAGATATCAATAGTTTTAGCAGCTGCAGTCAGGCATGTCCATGGTAGTAGGCCGTCTGCAACTTACAGAGGAACCTACGGGACAAGGGAGCTCAAGAGCTTGGAAGACATATTGTCAGTAACACTGATTGGACATGAAGATTTAAAGCTAGTTACATGCATGAATGCATATAGGAAAAGACAGGAGCTCAGTCTGCCAGGTCCCCTCAGCAGTCTAAGCCAATAGCAGCGTAACTAAGAGCTGGTCCAAGCCTGAGCCAGCTCTAACTTTAAGCTCTATTAAATATGCAAGTTTAAGCTTACTCTTTAGCGGGTGTCTGCCTCCCAGACCCTGACTGGTAGGACATTCCAAAGAAGAGGGGCCTGATTATTGAAGGCTTAACCTCCCATACTGCTTTTAGAAACTTAAGGTAGCACAAGTAGGCCAGCATGCTGGGAGCGTAGTGTTCCCGAGTGGTAATAGGGCACTATGAGCTCTTTAAGATATGTTAGTGTCTGATCTCATTTCTAAATTTTATCGGTTAAGGTAAGAGAGACACACGCTCTTTTTTCCTAGTTCTAGTCAATAAACATGTTGCAGCATTTTAAACCAAATTAAGAGGCTTATGAGAATTATTAGGACAGCCTGATCAAATGAATTTACAATAATCCAACCTATAGAGGTAACAAATGGGACTGGTTTTTCTGCATCATCTTGAGGCGGATATGTCTATTTTTTGCAACAGTAAAAGGATGAAAAAAGGCTGTCCTTGAAATATGAGCGAGCTGAAGGACAAATCCTGATCAAATAGAACTCTCAGATTCCTACAACAAAGATTGACATCAGTTGTGTCTCTTAATGACTGATTGATGGTGACTCTTATTCAGTGATGGTCACCAGTAATGACTGAACGCTTCAGACGGCAGAGGCAGCATGGCTTTACTGACAGCTGTCAGTCATGTTACGAATAGAGAGAAATGATCCCTTGATTCTGTCATTTATCCTTCATTCATGCTGAGTGTTTGGAAATCATTCAGAACTGTGTGGCTGACCTTGGTAAAACATGTATTATGGTATCTCACAATGTACTCAATGTGTTTTATCAAGGGGCATGAGTCTATTCAAACCAGTGCTATAAAGCAGACATGTTTAACATGAGTTGGTAATTGTTAGTATGTTTGGTAACATTGCACAAAAAAATACTGAGGGAGAAGTATAAAGCCTAAAGCTAAAACACCAAAAGGAGCCTTGCACAAAAATACAAAATTTCAGTATGTCAAGGAATTATAAAGAGCCTATTTTTTTTACCAGAGAATTAAATGTGTATTTAAAAACTTGATGTCTTCATTATGTGTCAGCAGCCTCTTTCCACTTGGGAAAATGATACCAATTAATGGTTGGAAGTTTATTTTAAAATGTATTTAATCAAATCATCAGGAAGAATAATCCTTTAACAAACAGACCAAAAAAGGCTTACATAGCTTACATTTAAACTGTACAGTCCTTCTGCCCAAATTACTGAGAAACATCACTCCTCAGTCTTTGACCGTCCCTGATGATGCCTCATGTCTTTTTATGTGCATTTACATTTGTCCTCTTTAAAGCTCCGGTTTTCTCCAGATAATTTTTGTTAAACTTTGCTCTTTAATACATATTTATGTTAAAAAGGGACAGTCCTTTGGTCAAAATTGAAACCTTAGTTTACAGAGCCACTTCTTGTCCCTCTGGTGTCTAATTGTTTGCTGTATATAAAGTCTAGACAATGGCTCTGTGCTATTCAAGTGTTCACTAGTTGTTGGAAAAAGAAATGTGGTAGTGCACCAAGTACTAAAGTGATATGGGTGTTTTTTATAGCAAGAAACATTTCCAGTAATCGACTTTGCAAACTGTATAATACATATCATGTTCCAACAAATGAAAAGCTTGTACCATATAGGAAACGCTGCTGGAGAAATGTCATCATCTTACAGTGTCTTTAATGTAAAATGTATGACTGCACTCAGATGTGGATCAAATACTGTGAGTGGACTTGGGAACATGAGTGCCTATGATTTCACCTGATGAAATATAAGAGAACAAAGCACAGTGGGCTGTCCACACCTTTGTCCAACATATATTTCATCCAGTGAATCAATGTTCAGACACCTTTTTCAGCCATTGAGCTCGATCATATTCAAGTTTGATGGATAGGTCTGTCTTTCTTCTTTGTGTTTCTTTTATTTTTGTCTTTTTATTTTCATTCCAAGGTGTTTAATAACTCTACTTTACAAAGTTTTTAAAATATAGATGCTCAATTTATTTATTCTTCATGAACTCTTGCTGTAGGAAAGAACATGTTATAGTGTGGCCATTTTGCTCAGCGACTCAAAGTTCCTCATGGCCCCAGATGTCTTTGTGATACTGTTGTTAAAGGTCAGATCTGAAATGTTTTTAAAGGGCATACCTTGTACAAACTGACTCGCTGGCACAACCAGGATACTTTCCTATCTTAACAATGCTTTCAAACTTTGCAGTGAGTACCAGAAAGTTTTACAAGTCTATTAACTTTAAAATGTGAGGTGAATTAATAACATGATTCAAAAGGACAAACGTACGAGCAATACAAAAATGAGGCAGCTTTGCCTTGAAATGGAAGCCTTTCTCCCTCTTCATGTCTGTCATTTCTCACTGACAATAAATGGTGTCTGAGGTATAATTAGCATCAATCTGCTATACAGCTCAAATTAATGACTCTTAACAGACTGCTCAGCAAGATGCTACAGCAGACTGCACAATGAGATACACTGAGAGACAGAAATCACACAATCTAAGCATCTTCTTTTCAAAATGTGAGGTTTTTTTTATCCAAACAGGATGTACTTACATTAGCAATACATCACATCAGAATCCAACATCATTACTGTCAAACTTTAACAAGTGAGAAAAGTTAACACATAATGAAATGCTGCATCTTTGATCACAACAAAACATCAATATTCCCAATATAATAATCAAAACAAGCACAATTAATAAAGCATGCCAACAAATAATAACAAGGGTGTCATTTTTATCACAAACATGACGCCACAAATAAGAGAAACAGATTACAACAATTTAGATGTTCAACCCAAGATCTATCATTTGTGGCATTATCAATTAACAAGTCAAATATTAACAGCACCATATCTTTAGTGATACAACAGCAAGCTGACAAGGGTTTCACTTGGTAATCTGGGCCACCACAATGGGCCAGAGAATCAAAACTCCAGCTAACCTCACATAACTAGACACACTTTAATCATATAAATGACCCATTCAAATCTTTGAATGAGTTAAAGTTTGTGTTGCACTCAGAACATACAGGTTACATAATCACAAGACAGATAAAATTATGTGTCAAAATCTGCTGTATTTATAGTAAAAGACACTAGTTTTAAACGTCAACTAATGTACAGGGCCGAGTAGAGAATAAGACACAATTTCAGTCAGAATAAAATAAACAGGCTGCTTTATACTCTCTGTTTATCATTGACCTTGATATCTGACATGCTGTGATCCTGGGCTCTCTCTCAGATCCACAGATACGGGCTTGCTGGTTGTATACAGAGCTGAATTGAAGACTAAAGGCCTAAATCCATGCTCCCAAACTCTGCTGATATACAGCATGCTAAATCCATCTCTGCTTTTAAATCTCTTCTTCAAACATTTGCTAAAAAAAAAAGGTTTTTGTGTGTGTGTGTGTGTGTGTGTGTGTGTGTGTGTGTACATTTTGTTTTGTTTTCTTACTTCCCATGGATTTTATTATCTTGATTTGTAATGTATTTTAAGCTGTTTGTGGATGCATGTGCATGGGTGGATGAGTACCCATCAGTATCTTTACTGAGGAGCACATTGTTCCCACACAGGTTTCAAAGCCCTGTGTTGTGTGCTTTCCAGTCTTGGGTTGATAGCTGTTGTTGACAATGGGCCTCATTCACTAACAGTGCGTACGCACGAATACATGCTTAAACTGTGCGTACGCATGCTTGAAGCACAAATCTGGGATTCATCAATATATTCTTACTTGAACTTGTTCTTACACTGCAAACAAAAATAGAACTTCCTCAGACCATGCGTACGCACAAATGATGACGACCAACTTTCTCAGAAATCTCCATGCCCACACGCGTGCCGTAGTGGAGCGCACATTTGGGCTGCTGAATGCTCGTTGGATGTGTTTGGACACAGCTGGTGGCAAGTTAATCTACGCCCCTGAGAAAGTGTGAAAGATAATTCTGGCGTGCTGTGTTTATTAAATTAAATGAATTACCATTAGGCGACGTTTGAATATCATCACTTTATCTCTCGTTTTGGGAACATATTCCTGATATGGAGGTCTCTCCACTAATCGCAGGCATTCTTTAATCCTGAGCTGTCAGATCAGATGGTCTTTGTCCTCCAGTTTCCTATACTTTTCTGTTCGGCTGGTCTTTTTTTTTGCGTCCACTTTACTATCAAACACTTTTTCTTAACCTGAGCCATGGTGTGAACCTCAGGAGACACAGCATTAACAGCCTCAGTAAGAAACCCAGGCTCCCTTTTTTTGTCATGGTGACTCCTGCTGATACGCTTTGGAAAAGTGTTGGTTTTCTTGCCTCAACCTCTGTAACAATCACCTCTATTTCTGCCGAGGTGAAATTCAGTGTCTTGATGCACCGAACAGATGTCCTTATATGAATGAATTGGGTTGGGTAGTATGCTGATTGCAGGTTGCGGGCACGCACCTGTCAATTTAGAATTATTCTGATTCACTAATATACGCAAGGTGGTGAGAGCAAAATTGGCTGGTAAATGGACTTGTACTTATATAGCACTTTTCTAGTCTGTTTGACCACTCTAAGCGCTTTTACACTACTCGTCACATTCATCCATTCATACCCATTCACTCACTGATGGTTGAGGCTGCTATGTCGTGAGGGACCATCAGTATTAACTAATTTCATCCGTTCACATTCACACACCTCTGAACAACAGAGGGAGCAATTTGGGGTTCAGTGTCTTGCTCAAGGACACTTCGGCATGTGACTTCCGGAGCTTGGATCGAACCGCCAACCTTCAGATTGATAGACGACCGACTCTACCCATTGAGCCACAGCTGATACGCACGTGTCATGAATCCGACGGTGATTTTGTGTAAGCACTTATTTTATGGGCAGAGTAAGAACATTTCTACGCATTTATTAGTGAATGAGGCCCAATTCTACTGAGGCATAGTATGTCTCTGCACACAATTTTAAACTACTGCTGTTTTTTTGACAATGAAAAAATCCTGACTCCTCATTGCTTCATCAATAATCCCAAACATCTTTGTAGCTTTGGCTCCTTGTAACATTTGTGTGCAATCAAAAGAAGTTACCACTTGTTGTGACTGCAATTACAAAAAGTGAAGCAAACTTACCTCAAGACCTCAGATTTCCTTTTATCCACCCATGTGTTCAGTTTTGATACAACTCATTTTCTGTTTAAATCAAACAAACAAACAAAGAGCAGCAAGGTGAATCAGCAGTTCGTTTTTGGTGCATTTTCAATAAGGGTTTTTATTTGGATGAAAATTGGAAAATGCCTTAGATCAAAGTTATTTGTATCAGTTGACACCTCATTAAATCATGCTCCTCCTTATCAGTGCATCTACATCTAACAAACTTCTGTTTTTCTATGCCACATATGTAGGTGATAATGATAGCAGTGTCAGTGGTTGGAGAAATGAGTCTCGTTGCTGATGCACTTGTTTGCTTTTGTTGGATTTAAAATCACTCATCCTGAGAACCAGAACCTCAAAGGAGCTTTAAGTATAAGTTACAAATAATTACTCCTGGATTCATTTTTTGTTGAATAACACCAATGTCATGATTAAGTTGGCTGAAATTTAAAATCAACTCTTTGTCCCAAAATGTGTGCAAGAATACACACAGTGGCGTTCAGCTGCTAAGACTATTATATCAGGGCAATGTGACTTTGCTGCAAGCCCTCTTAACTTCCACAACCAAGGTTATTAAAAGCAGCTTACTGATCTGTGCGGTCCAACACAGCAGGGAGTAGAGTGAGCAACAGTGAGAAAGTTTTAACTTAACTTAGCCTTTGTAGTGCTGAAAAATCCACATCAAAGTTATGCACATGTGAGCAGAAAAGGGATCTTTTACTCTCTCTGTGTTCTTTCTCACTTTGTGTCCCAATTTTTTGGCAGCAATTAAACTCTTTTCTGACAAGAAATTTGAATAAAGAGGGAAGTAACACAAATACACACTCACAGAAAAAAATAAATACATACTTTAATGGGGTTTTTATTGGACTTTAAAAGTAAGTAAGAACTGAAAAGAGAAAAAATGAAGCTGCTGCATCAACATGTTTTATCAGCAGTTAGATAAATATCATTTGGATTATGATTGGAATCATCCTTCATAAGTCAAAGCATCTATTTCAGCTCATATATTTGTTTTCTGACTCTAAATTTGAACATTTTTAACGCTTTACCAAGTGATCAGAGGGTTTTTCCAACTGAAGCACACGCTGGTCTGCAGGCTTCGAAAGAGACAAAAATACAACCAACCTGAAAAATGAATGATTTTAACAGCAACAATGACATGCCATTTACTGTGGACACAAGTGGAGACTTTTATGAACCTGAATTTGCTGAGAAAGAATGACACTCAACCAGATATGATAGGTTTCTATTCTCCAGACATGGATCTGGTGGAAGTCAGATGTTGGTGTTGCATCTGAAAATAGCACGAAAAGAAACAGGCTTTCTAATGGCCAGGTGAAGAGCTGAAAAATGTCCAGATAAAGCGTAGACTCAAATTGACATCAGTGCTTCTATTTGAATTAATGAAATGTATCTAAATCACGTGGTAGGGCTGTTGTGGGTAATACACTTACTATAAACAAGTATCTCATTCAACACAACTTAAAAAAAACCTATCTCTTTAAGGCATATTTCTGGAAACAAGAAAATAATTATATTGTTCAGACAGCTCATCAACAGATTATAATATTTAATTCTATATTTTTCAACAGGGTCTAGTTTTCAGGTCGTGCTCTTCTTTCAACATTTTATCACTAAACTGCAGGGCCTGACTTTAGTCTCTATAACCTGGAAAGGAAACTCTAATGAAAGAAGAAAATATACCACTACCACTGAAAAGGATGACCCAGGCTGTCACTGTGAGTTGAATGAAAACCTTCAATGTGTTGATAAAGACAGAATCAGCTGTGTGAAAGCCACATTGGTAACATTGACTTTTGGATTCGATTCAGCGTCTGCCTGCAGCATAAGCTGTGCTCGATGCAGTAATAGTCCATCACAAACTCTGCATGGGGCACATTTCAAACCACTCACTCCATCTCTCTGCTTGTCCTCCATGTCTCTGATTTTTCTCGCTCCCCGTCCCCCCTCCCTTTCCTCCTCTTTTCATCTCCTTTGCAGTGTCCCTTCTTAAACCCCACCCTACCCATTTACTTTCTTCACAGCAGCTGTACATCAGATCTTCCATTGAACTGAAACTCTTTAGACTCTCCAGGATGAGAGCAGCTTGAAGAGTGACACTTGTGTTGTCTTGGATGAGGACAGAAAGAAAGAAAGAAAGAAAGAAAGAAAGAAAGAAAGAAAGAAAGAAAGAAAGAAAGAAAGAAAGAAAGAAAGAAAGAAAGAAAGGAGCTGGCACTTGCATCTTTTATTCACAGACTAGTGAGAGATAAACCTTGAAAAGAAAAGTAATGCTGAATCCATTCCCACTGTATGTGAACATGCTGAAATGAATGCGTTCATAGGACACCATCATATTTTGGTGAATGTTGAACTGAATGGCTCAATTTTGCAACTCGGTGACAAAAACGCTAGCGTAGTCCACCCTGGAAACAATGAACGGCCACTTATATTCTGGAAGGATCCTAGAGGTATCGTCAGTCGCCAACAATTACAGGCATTCGACATGGCATTTCAGATGTAGTTAGCGGTAATGAGGGAGCCACCTCTTGTGAACATTTGAGGGAGTTTCATGAACGAATGAACAAACAGATTCCAAGGGGGTATAACTTGTATGGTTTTAGAGAGGTGCAGCTTTTTGAGAATCGATTATTTTAGGGGATATAAAAACCCTTTTACCTACCATATCATAATGAAGCAGATTTTCTGTGTTTTTTCATGGATGACCAAATATTCAGCCAGTGAATTATAGCCATATGTGTGTTTCTAAGATTTTAGAGCTTCAGATATTTTTCCTAAGTTTAATTGGGATTTTCTGGGCTTTTAAACATAATATCCATTCTGATATTGCTGCAATGAATTGGCTTCTCAATGGAATTACCTGCATGCCACAGACTGTATAGAACATAGACCTGGTCTCCGTGACGTCATCCAATGGTTTCTGAGGCAGAGTTTAAGTATATTGAAGGCAGTTGCCATTTTGAAAATGCTGTCTCAACCCAACTTTGCAGTCTACATGGCATGAGTCCAATAAGTGGAGTTGAAGCAGGCCTTTAGCCTTCTCATTAACGGCTACAGTGCGTCCACCTGTCAGTCAAGACAGCTTTACCTCTAAATATGCAAAACTCAAAGATAAAAAAATCACAAAATATAAATGAGCTATTCAGACCACAAATATTTTCTGTACCAGACTGTTACCTTATTTAATTTTGTTGTAAATGTAAGCTTTTTAGATTGGGTGTGTATGTGGCTTCTTGGGCTTTTGCAGCAAGCCTCAAGCTGACAATCGAGGAATTGAAGTTTTTAGCACTTCAGCATTGGTTTCATATTTCACACCAAAGAGTGCTGCTTGGTACACATACAGGCTATTTTTTCTCACAGATAGTAGTGCACATAAATGTGGTCATTCTGTCCATGGATATCCCCAACAAAGGTTTACAAGCTACTTTGTTCCACTCAGCACACTGAGACACAGACACAGGACAAATGTGGCTCAGATTATCTCAGTTTCACCCTAGAGAGGTGAAGGACTAAAGGCACCTATGTGGACTATATTGGATTTGAAAAAGCTCCAAATACTCCTTAGTATGACATAGAGGTTCTCAGTATGGTAGCTGTTTCTGTCCATGGGATAAGCATATAGCTTAACGGCAGCACAAGAGCATGACATTCCTCTGCTCGGCAGATTGAGCTGTTCTAATAAACAATGGTTTGAGATGCATTCATTTCACGAGTTGAAGAGCACCTTGCAACTCATCAAAAGAAAAATAAAGGCAAAGAATATTTGTTGACAGCCAGGCATTACTCAAAGTCATGCATCCGTGAAGGCACACTTTGTCGGGATTCATAGGAAAATATCTGTTCTTCAGAAGCTGAACAGCATCTTCTCTTTGTTGTTTTGGCTCAAAGTGATGGCTAACAAAACACAGGAGATTTTGCTGGTGAAAACATACAAATGGAGGATCATACTTATCATGCATGACAGGAACTTAATGTCCTCAAAGGCCACTCTTGCATCACTGACAAGAGGGGTGAGCAAGGAAGTGATTCAATCTCAAATCTGACCTATAGATTTAACTAAATATTTCGATTTCCACCCAACATGTTTTCAAAGGTTTGTTTATGTCACATTTGGCTTAGAAGAACTTCAGCTATTTATAGGTGCTAATTTCATTTTCTAATGCTCATAATCATATCCTAAATAGCATGTTCACATTCAACCCTCAGCAGAGGGCTTTGTTATGAAGACCACTCTCAAAACCCCAAGTGACAGGAGGAGATAACTAAGGTCGAATATGAGAAGTCTCTTCGTCATCGCAATAGACGGAGTGACCTTTGTAACCAATTAATTGGCCACGTAGAGCACAGGGGATCAGGGTGATGCCTCATTGTGGTTCATCTTCAACTCTCCAGGGGGCAGTCCTACATTCAGCTCCCTGACCCTCTTATGGTCAGGGGGCTTTGTCACTCATCACTTTTTCAAAAGTATGGCTTCCTCCCAATAAGACGCCACGTTCAAGCCATCGCTGTTTCCTGGGGTGTTTCGGATGACAAGAAGTGTTGAGCTCTTCAGCAGACGAGGAAATGAATAGATCATTGTCTGACACATACAACATGACTCTATCCACACCTGTAGAACAGCTGTTAGAAAAAGAGCTGATCAGATAAGTCAAGAGGTCTCATCATGTCAAGGTCATAACAAAGAGTAATGCCTGTTTTATATGATCATAACAATGTTCTATTTCACCTTTTCAATATCGACCATCAGCTCTCTTGGGAGCCAGAACTTTTTGAGAAACTGCATTAAAAATAGAAATCCTATTTCTGTGAATGTCTGTCCTACTTTGCTAATAGTTAATGACTGCAGACATAATCTTCACTCAAATTATTGAGGACAGTTATGAGGTTATTCTCTGTGTCTGATACAAGTACAAGGTAGCCAAACCTCCTATATCCTATCTTTGAATGGCAGACTCTCTTTAAGAATTTAAGAAGTTTAACGACTTACTTATCTTTTTTTTTTTTTTTTTTAACTTAATGTAATACATTTGCAATATTCCACTACAATGTCATTATGGGAGAAATCAGCAATTATGCTTGTACATGATCAAACGGTCTGCATTGGCTAAACATTACAGATTTTGAAAGGATGAATTTGGGAGTATGTGAAGTGAAAAGTTCACCAAGAGTTGATTACATGAGGATGGCTGATGACGGCTAAGAAAATAGCTTTTAATGCTCAAAAGAGAACTGTTAAGGAGAGTTCTTATAGTTTTATAGTGCTTCTAAATGAGAGCGCATGAGGCTTTAAAAAATAAGAAGGGCCATCTGAGCCCCACACTTGTCTCGTAGTTGTCATGAGTAGCTTTTGTTAAGTTTTGTTTCTTCCTTGTTTGCATCTTGGTTGTTATTTCCTGTCATTTTGTAGTCTTTTGCCTTGAGTGCCATTTGTTTTTTCAAGGTTATATATTGTTGTCCTTTATTGATTGGACAGATGAAGAGAGACAGGGAATTTGGTGGAGTAGAGAGAGGAGGGAGACATGCAGCAGAGGCTCATGGGAGTCCAACTAGAGACTGCTGCAACGAGGACTTAAGCAGTCCCTCCAGGAAGTTGCGATTTCGCGATCGCAACTATCAACGCAAATTCAACCAATCGGCGCGATTTTTCCGCGGCGCTGCAATTTTTTACAATCACCGCAACTTTCCCGCAAATTTGACCAATTACCTCAATCTCAGCCCCTGCACGTCATCGGTTTTGTCATCAATTTGACTTCCTTGGAACATAAACATAAGTCCTCCCTTGATCGGCACTTTTCAACAACAAAACACGCACAGAGAACAGGTGAAAAGAGAGGACAGCAGGCAGGACAAGTGACCATGACAACGTTATTATTTATAGATTGAGGGGCACAGTGTTAGCTTGGTCTCTACCTGCAGCAGGTGTGCTTTATGAACCAGCTCTCCTCACCTCCATGCATCTGTCTCATCTTCATTTAGGATTTTTACCCCCGGTGTGTGTTAGTGACAGACACAACCGGGGGATATCTGTTTACTATTTGATGTTTGACGTTGTTGCCGTGGTTACTGTAAAAAGCTCTGCGTCTACAGCTTGATTTAATCCAGTTTGGTGAAACATCAGACACATTCAGTAAGTTTTGATCAACTCCTTGTCATCAAAGTTTCAGATTAATTTCAGAGTGCCGTGAACTGACTGTGCATCAGTCGCTGCGAGGTGCATTCAAGGACCGTCGTAAATGTGCAATACTGCCCTTTCATGGCATTTTTCTGTGAATCAAGAGAATCAAAATACAGTCAGTGGCCACATCAAGAATGTTTTCTAAAAACAACTGTAATTTAGCATATTTACTTGCCCCTGAGATATTATTGGGGGACAAAAGCAAAAAAAAAAATAATCGCAACTTTCACCGCAATTTTTTCAAAAAGCTGTCGCAAATTCAGCCTTTTCGGGCCGCAACAATCACAAAAAAATCCTGCGAAATCCTGGAGGGACTGCTTAAGGCTGTTTCAAACCGCCTACTATACTAGCAGTACGTACTAATTTGGCCGAAATTCAGTATGTAGTAAGTGGTGTGTGAAAAAGAGCAAAAGGAGTATGCCAAAAGTCCCCGGATGTCTACTGATTGGGGGAAATTTCTCAGTATGCATCCGACCAGTCTGCCTCACGTACTGTTTCCTACAATGCACAGCGCTCGTTCCGCTTTTTCTTTTTTCTTCTTTTATGACGGGGGGAACTCCATTTTTAGGTGCTGTGAAAATTATTAAATTCCATATAAACCACTTCTTAACTTTTTAAATCATAAGTGGATGCTAAAGAAGCAGTTTCGCTAGCAGCTTGGCCGTTGTTTACTTCCGCTTTCCGAAACCGTAAACCCAGTGACATCTGGCCCAGCATACTGCAGACAGATAGAACAGAACAGTCATACTACAGACTAAATTCAAATGCAGTATGTAGTAGGCAGTGCTTACTGCCTACTACATTCGTAGGTAGTATGTAGCAGGCCGTTTTGAAAACAGCAATAGCCTCTGTATATGAGGCACGGACTTTAACTGGCACCCCTTGTGTGCCATTCCTTGTATTCCTTGTAAGTTTCTACTTCAGTCTCTAGTGTTTCTTGTTTTTATTTTGTAGTTCTTGCTCCCTGTGTGTCCAGTTTAGTTTTACTTCCTGTCCTTATGTGTTTCCCTACACTTTGATTAGCCTAATACATTTCACCTGTGTCTTGTGTCACACCTGTGTCTGATAACCTTGTGTGTATTTAGCTTCCTCCCTTCCTCTGAGTAATTTGGCCTATTTTAGAGCCAATGCAATGTGTTCGAGACAATCACTGTGTCTCTCCATCTTCCATCCCCCTGGCACTGTAACATTGATTGACAGCTGACCTCAGTCATACAGGGGACACAGATAAGAGGGGCCATCCACTGCTGTAAAAAAAAAGGCATTTCATCACTAATCCAGAAATATAATATGATCCTACTTATTCCAGAAATGTTCCAAGTAAGTGAACCCATATTCAGGCCGATATGGTAATTTAATCCAAATGTATAAGCCAATGATATGATCCATCAAAAGTGACAGAAACTATGTTTGTAACAATATACAGTATATTTGGGACATTTTTATTTTAGGTTTTGGCCCTGGCCCAGATGCTCATGGAGGGCTGGGTTTTATGGCCAATACCACAGACATCCTCCATGGAGCTATGAAGGCATTATGTTTTTTCTTTGGGGAGCTATGTAAGCAGTTTATGGTTTCAGTATCAAATAACATTTTCACAAAGGTCCAAAACAGGTTTATTAAAAATAACATTATTTGCCTAGCATAGCTCTAAAAGAAAGCAAGTTTAGATTAACAAATAAAGTTGTGGAAATGATTCTTCTTTACCTTTTTTATTATTGTGATGTGAAATTATGTTATTTGATCAGGATAGGCAGAAGCAGGAAAAAGCACCAACTCAAAGTAAACGCATTCAGTGCTGCAATTAGCATACATGTGCCAAACAGCTCAAATTAATGAATCATAATGGACTCCACTGCAAGATGTTGCAACAGACTGCACAGAGGGGGAGACAGGGTGAGCCAACTTTACTTTTTATCTCAATCCTTCACACACTTAGTTTCTCTTGTCTCTTTGCTTATCACCTTCTCAGCCCCCCCTCCCTGCCTCCCCCCTTCTCTCCTCTGTCTCCTATCTCTCTCTTCGCCTGAAGTCAACCTAAAGCAGGCTGTCTGTTTCAGGAGAAACATCCGGTACAGGAGAGGTGCAAAGTACAGGGGAGGGAGGGATCCTAAGAGAAGGATGTGTCCTTGTCAAATAAAACTGTTTATAAGTATCCTTAGAAACTTGATGTCAATTTTCTCAGGATAATTAAGCGTATTAGCTTCAGGGTGCACTTGAGTGTCTGTGCATGCATGCATGTGTGCTTGTGTGCAGTTTAGGAGCTGCAGGTGTCTGGACTTGGGAAAAAACACTACTATACACGATTATTCACGCCTGCATAACTCTCCATGCTTCATTTATCTGCAACTCCAAGCAGATGGAGAAAATGGAGGTGAAAGAAAAAGAGAGATGTATGAATAGAGGGAATTGAAAGGAAGCATGAGGAGTGTGGATGACTGACAGGGGCTTCTTGGATTAGCCTGCTGACATGGATATGAGCACCTGGTGTCTGGTGTTTCTTTGAAAAGCTTTTTAAGCATGCAGGAAGTGATGCATTCTGTGTTCACACTTATTTGGAAAGAGAACAAGAATCTACTGCCATGCCAGTGGCTCTGTGTGGCATTACTTAGTCACAGCAGTGCTGTGAGCTAAATGCTTTAATCAGTATGCTAATGTGATGATAATTTGCTAATAAATGTATGACAATCAATCCAATAGTTGTTTGTGTGTAACTTTGATGTATTATTTTGGTTGCCAACATTTAGTTAGTCATAAGTGGAATGTATTTTGCGTTTGCATCCTCTGTTTCACCCCTAATGTCCTGCGTTGACACCACTCTGCATCTACTCCCCAATCCTCGACCAGTGCTTTGAAACTAGATCTTTCTTAATGTTGCCAGATGTAGCACCTCAGATGGAAATTCAACTGATACATGTTTAATGACTTGTTCCATATTTAATTTGTTAGCTTTAAACCGCACTAACCGAACTACAGGTGTTCAAGCCTTTACTGTTTGAGGTCTCCTGAGTTGTGGAGTGAACTGTCAGAGTAATATAGTGAAACCAAAACACTGTAAACATTTAGGTCACTTTTGAAAACTCACTAATATAGACTTGATTTTTATTGATATTACAAATTATTATTTTGATGCTTGTTTTCATACTTTCATTGGGTAGTAATGTGTTACTCATTGCCGCCTACTTGTTTTGAAAAACGCTATATTAGTAGTTAAAATAATAATGTAATATTAATACTAATTCTTATTCTTATTACTATTATTATTATTGTTGTTTTTGTTTTGTTAATTAACTAATATTATAATTATATTATTATTATTATTATTATTATTATTATTATTATTATTATTATTATTATTATTATTATTATTATAGTTATTATGGTTGCACAACCCTGAAAAAAAAAACAGATATTGCTATATTTCTCCTGACTAGGATGCATATTGCAATTGGTAAATACAGGTATTTACACCAGATAAATGCAGTGTCATTTTATATACTTACAAACAATTAGAAAATTCCACGATATACAATTATACTGTATCATTTAGTTCTTTACGTCTGTTTTCTGCCAAATCAGATCTCCCTCCTACTTTTGCCACACTGCAGCCCTCTGAAAGCAACTCTGATGTCTTCAGGGGAAAGTAGAGACAAGAGCAGGAGAGAGTTCAGGTGAGATGGCACCTCACAAACGTCCCTTATAGACACAGCTGACTTCCTCAGATGTCATCAGTAATTGTGACGATGTTTAAAGTTTGGCATCACCAGGCCAGAGTCAGTAACTTTTAATTAAGCAATAACTCGTTGTTTTCTTTTTCTTTGTGTGATTCCACAATACTGCTCCATAGTCCTGTGAGCAGATAAACACTGTCTTAAAATCCATCTTACTTGCTAATGTATTTCCCAGGATATTGGTGATGGCAGCAGCGTTGCATGCATGTTTACATTGACCAGTCATGTGACACACAGATACAAACTCAGCATGCATGGCAGTCAGTTCTCTGTGTGTTCAAGTGACCGGCAGTGTCAGATAGAAACTTATTGTAGATTATAGAAAAGGAGAAACTGCAATGTGCTTCAGTTCCTGTGATGAAATAATTGTTCATGTGCAATTGTGATGGTCAAACTATATATTATTTAGCCCTGCTAGCTATAGTCCTGATTGATGCTCTAACTCAAGTCAATTCACAGCTGGTTGCTGAAAAAACATCCAACAGGTCCAAAACAAACAAACACTACAACCACAACAACTCAAGTGACTTCGTAATGACTTCAGGATAAGAAGAAATAGTCTTAAGAATTTTAAATTGTGTCTTAATGACATCGTGCAGCATCTGTTTTGGGCTATAGGGGTACGAAGAAAATAATCTGTTTTTTGAAATGTTTTTACAGTACCGTAAGGAGTCAGTGATGGCCTAGAGGACCATTTGGCACATGAGTAATCCAAAGCCATATGTTAGGATTCATATCGGAGCACAGTCTAAAAGCATTCACAAAATGATGTGTTTGGTGGAGACATCACTCTCCCATAAGCCTACCCTTTGCATAACATCAGCATAACGATGAGCAGGTGACTACAGCAGCGTCTTCTCTCCTTGGTGTGTAAGTAGCAGTCTTGCACAGCAGTCAGTGCTTATAGAAACTACTTATTCTGCAGTGGGAGCATTTAAATCTCCCTGTGGATAACAAAGAACAACAACTAGCTGTGCAATGGTAATGCTAAGGTGGGTACGGTGTTTTAAAATTGTCATCAGGTAGGCAGATGCTGTCTCTAAGCTTGTTTTGCCCTCAGGACACAATAAGATGTTTACAAGAAACACACAGAAACAAGGTTTACCTGATCTCAACATGTGATTGCCAATTCTACGCTGTATATAAATGAGCATCTGGGGGGATAGAACATCTAGTTTTCACCTCCTGTCCTCAAACCTTATCCATACTGATACTCAATACATGCAAAATATTTCATAACCCATGGCAGAGGGGGGAATTTTGTTTCAGATTATCACCATCATTATTTTGAGCGCATGAAAGGCGATGTGTGCTGAATAACCTGACTCTAAATTATCCCCTCAGGCCCTTCAGTCAAATTAAACCTGGTCTGATGCATTTGTATGTGGAGCATTGCCAGTGTGTATGTGTTTGTCTGACTGCATTTGAATACTGATATGAAATGTAATTAAAACCATTTTATTCTTAATCAGGTAAATGGTGCACAATGATTGAGGACAAATTCTCCACAGGTGCTATTGGCTAAAACAGAATTAACTGTGTTAGTTCACAGAGATGTTATTGCATCTGATTATGGTTGGCCTAGTTAATGCAAATGATCCTTACTTTTTTTTCCTTTGGCTTATATAAGATAATCTTACAACGCTGTCAATCATGTCAGAAAGAGCTTCTGTTAAATTAACCAAACTTACAACATGGGGAAGAATAATTTAAAATGATAATATAATTCCATTCCACTCTCACAAAGAAGGAATATGAAATGTTTGAAATAAGACTTTAAAGTTAAAACATCAGAGTGCTACATGATTGTAGAAAAAAAGCATATATAGTCAACATAAACTCACAGTCACTCTTATATATTGTATTGCTAACTTGTTACTGTGATATTGCATGGCAGTAGATGTCCTGGCATTGCCTCAGGAACATGCAAACGGCCTTGTAACAATGGGGAGCTCAGTGAAAGGTGATGCTTGAAGGCAGGGATGGCAAGGCAAGGCAAGATCTACTTGCACAAAGTTACCAGTCTGCTGAGATCAACCAGTCTGGTTTCAGCATTGCAAACACACATTTGCACAGACATGAACCCACAGTTACTAGTCTGCATGAGGATGCATGCTGGTAGCCTACTGTACATTGGTATCTAGTAGAAACACAACAAACAGATAAGTTGATCACGGTACAGGCCCAATAAGTGAAAATAGATTTTTCTATCCTCCCAAGTTTGACCTTTGACACAGGGTCACTGGCCTTCAAAAATGTTTTGTGCGACTTCTCCAAAATTCTGACTGTCACAATAAGATGCTATGGTGACACATGGTACTAGGTCTGGTGAATCTTGACCAATGTGCTGCAAACTGTTCCTTCAATTCGGTTCAACTAGGTTCGCAGATTTGTTTTTGCATGGAAATCAGTCTTGGAGCATTCCTGCACCAACGTGAAATGTTGTTTCAAATTGCACTTCTTTGGCAAGGCCACACTTGCATTGCAGATAAGACTTGACTTTGACATTGAGCAAACAGAACAATAATCCACCTCCCGCTAAAGGTGAAAATATTACTTTTTCCCTGTTTTAACATCTGTCATTTTTGTGCTTTGAAAGTGTAGCTTGCTAAATATATAATAACAGCTATGCACAATTACTCACACTCCAGCCCAACAGGTTCATGCTAGTTCCCTAGGCAACATAGCCCAGACTGCTGCTCCAGTGCAACCTGTAGCCAGTAGAAAAAATGTGATTTGTTTAAGTTTTTCCGTGACGCCCTGAAGCTGAAGTGACAGGGCATGACTGTAAGAGAGCACAGACAGGGAAATGATGACACACATTTAACAATAATTACTTCAAATAAATACTTGACTTGTCTCTTCACTTCATGTGATCAACTGGGAATCAGTCTGTGGTCGACTGGTCCATTGTGATCAACTGTGGGGCACCTTTGCTCAAAGGAGTAAGGTTCGCCAAGATGTTGAGTCATGGGTCAGAGTTCTGTCAGGAGGCCGGTGAGTTTAAGACCTGTCCAGACATCATTCCGGCTCTGTGTCTCAGAGTCCAGCTCTCGCACAGCTCTTGAGACAATGGGCAGGTTCACTGAGAGAGTAGTGGCGCTATTGTGTTTGATTAGCTTGACAAACCTTGTATCTATCCAGCGTTGAATCTCTTAAAGAGGTCTGTACAAACTCAGGTGGTAATTTAACTACGTAAAGTTGAGGGGAATCTCTGTGATGAAGTAAACAGAGCAAATGTTTCAAATAAGGTCCTGGTGGTTTGTTGTGTATAATATGTTATGTTCTTTTGCATTTTGGAGGCAGACAAGCTAGTTGGTATTACATACTTAAACTATTAAAGCTGATCTTGGCTTATTTTTCCAGCTGAGATTCAACCCTCAACACATAGAATGGTGATCTAGCTGTAATTCATAAAGACAAGGATTGAACATCAACTGGGTGGAGAGGCATGTCAACAAGCAGACATTTGAGGTGTATTTCTTATTATTTAGATTAAACACTAATATCAAAGAGTGACTCTTTTATGCATGTATTGTTTGAAAATATAGAACTGATTCACTTGAGGCTAATCATTCCCATTCTTCATTGGTAAGTGGGACAAACACAAGTGGGTGGGGATAAATCCACATGTGTGTGTGTGTGTGTGTGTGTGTGAGTGTATGTGTGTATGTGAGTACATGCAATTTGTGCATGTCTCCCAGCTTTAGTCTGTGTTTGGATTGCCAGAGAGAGCAGCTGTGTACATGCATGGTTAGGCAAAGAGGCAGGTGTGAGTGTGTTGGCATACAAGAATTCTATTGAAGAAAACACATTTCACACACACATACACACACCCACACACATGAGACAATTAAAACCCCATGATGTTATAGCTGTGTGTAATTGTCTGTATCTCTGTCTTTGCCTGTGTGTGTGTGTGTGTGTGTTAGAGTGTGAGTGTGAGTGTGTGTGTGTGTGTGTGTGTGTGAGAGAGAGAGAGAGAGAGCGTGAGTGTGAGTGTGAGTGTGTGTGTGTGTGTGTGTGTGTGTGTGTTTGTGTGTGTGTGTGTGTGTGTGTGTGTGTGTGTGTGTGTGTGTGTGTGTGTGTGTGTGTGTGCAGCCACAGGGGGCCTAGTGCTCATCTCAATCAGCCCTCTCCATACCTAGAGCTACAACACAACTACAAGTCAATTAGCTTTTGTTCCACTTCACTAAATCCCACTGTGAAGCAGCACAGTGCGAAAACTTTGAACTTCACACAGAAAGCAATATGAACTGACATTAAAGCAAATCAGCTCCCAAATCGACTTGCCATCTTTAGAAAACGGGTTGCCATTTGTATAACCCACTATAATACAGTGTTTGTTATGCTGCACACTTCACATGCAGTCGGTCAGAAAATAAGTACTTTGGAATCTTCATTAAGCGGAGGTTAATTGGAGGTTACGTCATCTTAAAGTCATACTATACTGTAAGAGTTTCGTTGGCTTATGTGCAGACATTCTCTTGTATTTTAAGAAAAAAAAAACTTTATTTATGTATTTATTTAAAGTAGAACAGTTCCGTCCATTCTAAACGTTGTATAGTTATACAGTACTGTGCATCAAAATGAGTATATTATATATCAAATACTTACACTCTTATAAGACCGAAAATCAAGTAACATGTGAAAGAAGAAGTCATGATTTCATCAGGTAACATGAAAAACTTTATGGATGAACTTGGCATTTAAAAAAACAAAAAAACCCTAAAACCATGATCTTTTTTAGCAAACCTGATGTGTTCAGGATCAAGTTTCACAATTAGAACTATGACGATACACTCAAAAAAAGCAACATGGATGTCTGTTTTATCAACATAAGTACAACATGTAGCTTCTAATATTTTAATTCATGTTTAGTGGTTAAAGCTAGGGTTGGTAGTCACGGAAAACTAGCATGAATTTGAATGTAGCATTTCCTCAGGACTCCGTCTTGGACCCAAACATTGCAATTAAGTAATGGATAGTCAATACTTTATGTTCACTCAACATATTTACAATTAGTTGTTTCAACAAAATTATGTCTTGCTAAATGAAAGCATTTTAATTAGGTGGAAATTCTTTCCATAATTTTATTACGTTCACCCAGCAAATTATCTCTTTGAGTGTACAACAGAAATATCTTGGAAGCCTGAAAACAGCCCCAAGAGTCCAAGGCATTATTCTTCCCCCACATCATTAACACAAACAATAGAAATACATAAAACAGATTTGCTACCATTTAAAGACTGCCATCTCCTCCTGTGCATGCCCAAAACTAATATTCTGTATGTCAGGAAATTATTTTTTCTTCTTCACTGAAAAAAGGAGGACAGTTGTTACCTGCCATCTTTACTATGAGTTCTTTACCAATTAAATTATCGTGACAAAATATAATATCAAATAGAAGCCTTGTAAAAAAAAAACTACTTCGAAATTCTCCTGCTGTTGCCTCATTCTACCATGTTATTTTAAGAAAACATTTTCAACCGCATGACTGACTTTCTATGATTTGTACTTTGGCTACATCATCTTTTTTTATGTTGCCTTGTCTTATTTCTCCCTTATACCTTTTTGTGTCTTGTGTAAAGCACATTGAATCGCCCTTTTGCTAAAAAGTGGTGCACGAATAAGGCTGTCTTGCTTTTATGCAATGTGTTCTATTCACTGAGCTTCAAGAGTAGAGTAATGGCTAATTGTTGACAGTAAAACTTCTGCTATCGCCAACCAGTCCAGGTGGTAATAGGTGTAATAGGAATATCAATATTAATGACCTGTGGGTGATTTAGTGTAATTGCTGAAGTGTACGACAACTCTTAATAAGACGTGCAAAGCAGTAAAGGCACAGCACAGTACGTGAGAACAGTCTTGAAGCTGTTCCATGGAAAAATAACACCCTTGTATAAACAAATTTAATTAATACTTTTCCCCTGCATGTTTGATCACATGCACAAGCTGGGGACAAATTTAGATGTGGTTTTTGCTGATGTAGTGAGAAGCATTTCACACCATCCTCACTGTGATATGTGGTAGCTCAAATGACTGAAAACATGGTAAATCTCTATTGAATTGACATTTAGGCAGAGCAGTAGAAAGCTGTGCCAGATTAAGCTTGAGCTAATTCAAACTGACTTGTAGACGTTACCAGTCACACAGGGGTGAGTTATCTACTCTTCCTTCACTGTATATCTAGGAGTGAAAATCACTGAAAACATGTTTAAAAAGTGCACAGCAGAGAATGCAGAGAGGTGACATAAAGCATAAAAAGGGTAAGAAGAGCAGTGGGAGTGAAGGCTTCAAGGTTTGCATCTGAAGGTCTCTTTTCTCTATCCTAACATCTTAAATGTGTTCAACTTGAATGTGAGGATGTGACACATGACAAGTGTGAATGACGACAGGGACATGCGTCACAGGTGTCTAAAAAAAGTCCAGTATTTCCGATAAAGAGACCTCGAACGTAGTAGTCACAGCATCTTAGGGCAACGTAGCGAGAAGAAGAAATGCACTGAAACTCAAGTTCATGCTTCTAAAACCTTTGACCCAGTGCGATGTTACACCATTCATTATCCGGCTGCATGTTATTTTGGAAAACTGGTTTCTATCGCCAGGATGGCAAAACTCAGTTCTGGTGCCTGGTGACCTTGTTGTTTGTTTTTATTCACACCATTATAAGAATGAATGAGTTGGCAAGATGTGTTGGGAGGAGATACGTGGTGCCCCAAAGGTTGAGTTTTTGAATGAAATCGAATAATGTCAAAATAACTAGTGGATGGGTTGCAGTAAACGTGGGTGTAAGCATTCATGATTCACAGAGGATGGATCTCATTGAAGTGCCTAGTGCCACAAGGAAGTTGACATTTGTTTATCAGTGCAGTGAAATGTGTCTGTAGTTTCATTCATTGGAGACAAGAGATTCATCGTCTCAGTGCTCTTGCATTCCCTCAGCTTTCTAACTTTTGTTTGTAAGTTATGAAGTTGAACGTTACTTTAACATCTCCTCAGTGACTTCCAGGATGAGTGTGCATCCTAACTTTCCTATTACTCCAGTTTGAATTTGTAACACAAACAAGATCCATCTTCAAAATATAATCGCAAACATAATGTCGATGTTAAATCTTCTTCTCTAAACCAGTGCTGTAGTTTGATCTCTGCCTTCTTAGACTTTCTGTCATCACTTTTGATAGACATCGTTCATTTATCTCTCAGACCGCCCCCTTCACACACTTTCCTTTTCCCTTTTGTTTTCTTTGTTGCTAGCCTTTTATCTCCTGAAGAAGCCTCTCTTAGAATTTGACTGACACATATTGTGGATCTGTGGAGAAGGAAACAGAACAGAAATGCCCTGTTCATTACAGCATGAGCTTCATAATTCATACATGTTGACAGATATGTGATGTCTTAACCCTTTTTGTTCAAATTGATATGCTGACGATGTTCTCGTCTCTCTTGTTTTTCCTTTCTTTTTTTCTACTTTGAAATGTGGAGAAATTAAGTTTCCAATGTTTTTTGGTTTGACAGAAAATTACAAAGCAATCAAAAATTTGCTGGGCTATAACATAACATCTGTTTTCGTATAGATTCAGATTTCTTCTCGGTTTTGAAGTCTTGGTTTAATACATTTTCTGCAGTAACGCATCACATGCATTTTATTTTTCTTTATTAGGAACTTAAATAACTTTTACTCATTGCCTAAAGTTGACAGTTCAGACTGTACAGTTTTTTTTTATAACATTTGAAATGAAACACCATAAAAAGTACATATATATATATTTAAAAAAAGCTAAGAAACAGAATAATGCAAGATCCAAAATAACCCCCCACCAAGTGCCAAATGCAGGTTTCTTTTCATTTTGGCAAGTTAATTTCAGAAGACTACTCACCACATAAGGGGTAAATATTTGTATCAAAATAGTCACAATATTAAGAAATAACTGTGCCGTATTTTAACCTTGTTTTTGGTGTAGCTGCAGCTCCACTCTCTCATGCTTCTCTGCTGTCTGCATGCCGGAACCCTGCAGGGACAGGCTGATACACACACAAACGTGCACACAAATACACACAAAGGAATGCCATATGCCACTAACTAAAGACCATACCATAACAGGTTGATACAAATACATGTATCAAGCAAATATAATTGAAGTTGTCACTACTGGGTCTGGGTCCACTCTGAATGGAAGCAACTAGAGATGGTTGTGAGAACATGATAGACTTGTTGTGTAGACTCTTGCAGCTCAAATAAAATCTAATCCTTTTGTTTCTGGTAATCAGACCTGTCCTCAGGAGGAAAATTAATCTAATTAATCTATTTATGCTGAGTATGTCATGTGTCAATGTACTGTTAAGATTTTTCAAGATAAAAAAACTTGACTTTTCATTTTCTTAAAAGAAATAGCAAGTTCAGCTCTTGCATGACCATCTAGAAGAAAGATGTGTATGATTACTTAGCCCTGGAACACTTCAAAAAGCAAGCATATGCCAAGATTACAAAGGCTTTAACTGCTAATAAGCTTATGGTGTCATTATGGGATTGACTTAGATGCGACCAGTAAGTATTACACCTCCAGCAATGGATTTAACTGGTCTATGCACCTGCTGTTGTGGTCTTCCATTATACTCTAATCTTACCATGACAATAATGTGTATCTGATAATGTGTGAACTTACACTTCAGTTCAGTTCTCCAAAACTGCTTTTATTTATCCTTAGTGTTTATCCAAAAAAGACTCTCAAACATTGAGATTTCATTTGAGAGACCAGAGTAAAGAGACTCAGCAGACAATGATAGAGATGACTCAGCTTCAGCACCACATACAATCTGGAAAAGATGTTAGAGGGAGCACTTTGGCCAACCAAGCCAAGTAGGTGTTCCCCTCAGGGCATTTCATCCCTGCTGCTGTCAGTCAGTGCTCTCCACACACACACAGACTAACAGCAGATTATTTTTCTTTTTTCATTCGTCCTGAATGGGGATTGCGGCCTTGGTCATAAATCTGTGTTGTCACTGGGTGTGATCTAAAACACATCCTGTATGTATCATGCCTGTGGTCATATTGAAATAATGCACAGAATAGCTCATAAAAGGACCTGCCTGGTTAACATAGGTCCGTTTTTCATGCTTGGCCCCCCTTCTCATGAGACCTTTATGACAACAGCTTGCGTACTTTCATTCATAAAAACCCTATAACATTCACACACATGCAGATAGGAGTTTGCATAATGGAACTGAGTGTGCAAAAATAAATTGAGGCACTTTTTTGTGAGTCAACCTCAAAATTTTCCTTTTCCTTGAAATAATGTGGAAAAAAAAAACATGAATGTTTTTTTTTTTTCATGGCTAGGCAGAACAAAAAATGTGATTCATTTTAGAAAATTATCAGGTTGGTGGATAAATACGAAAGTCAACTTTTACTCTTATCACAATTGCTTTACTTCCCAAGGTTGAGGCAGCGCAATGACACATAGCCAAAACACTATTCCAGGAAGCAATGATGTTATTTGGATGTTGGATAAGATAGTTTGGCAAAAAGGGTGAAACCAACTTTCTAAGAATAAAAAAAGGTCTCTTATATTTGCCTACAGACCAAAAACATAAAGAACGTAACATGTTGTCAGAAGTATCGTTCTTTTTTGGCTGTTGGATGTTGTAGGGATTTTCACACATAAGCCTATTAGGAACTCCCTAACTGGAGTTTTAGAGCAATCTATTCCAGGAATTTGCCCTGTCTGTGTTTTAATAGTCTCCAAACATCCTTTAAATAAACCACTGTAAGGTAATACACTGAGGGGGAATTAACTAAGTATGGATTGTGGCCGCTGGCATGAAAAATTGGGCATCATTTGCCCCAATAATCTACTTTGTCATAGCATCCAACTCACAAAGCATTTATTTGCAAACATGCAAATTAAACCTTTGCAGTTCTGTGAAGTTTTGCCTGTTTTGCCTCTGGCTGTGGAGATAAGTCATAAGCATCTCCACTCTGTTGCACAGAACTGTGCTGTGCACTCAGCTTATGATGAGCTGGTTAGTGAGGGCACATTTTTACCTGTTGCTTATCTTGGAGTTGTTTCATGAAAAATATGACACAGATTTCACTGTTTATATCCTGTTGACTTCCTTGAGTAAACTTGGAAAGAGCAGCTTGATTGGATTATGAAACAGCAACAACAACACAATCTTTTGACCATTATAGAAGAGCCTGAGTGTGAGAGGGTTGAGCCACAAACAGCCAAAGACAAACTCTCAGTGGATGGTAAAAATGTCACTGTAACCTGGCATGGCTGTTAGCACCTGTGTCTGTGATAAACTCATTTTGCCCCAAATGCACTTTTTACTCATTGAAATGTGTGCAGACAAAACAAGCTAACAGTGGTGGTGCAGTTGTGGACAACTATTATCTGCTTTGTGAATTAGATGATGCCTTTTTGGTTTGTTTATACAAGTTTATCCTGCACAAAAGCTCTAAACCTTTTGTCAATACAGCCCTATATATCCGTGTGTCTCTTATGGATGTGCTGGACATGGTAATATTATATGTAGTCATTTTGATTTTTTTTTTTTTTTTACCTTTGTTAATAGGTTCAGTTTATATTGTTTTAGTATCATTTTATCCGTTTTGTTGCTACTTTCAGTGATTTGTAGGATACTTGTCAGGGGTGACACCAAAAAAGAGCCTGAAAAGGTATTGTTGGTAAGAAATGTTCAACTTCTACATATTAGAATAAACTGTATTTACATCCCCAACCTCTCCAATTTCCAAATTGATTGGCCATACAAGGTGCCATCCTGAAATCCTTAACTATGATTGGCTATTTGTCTTGTCAGAGGCGGGACTTGTGTTAAAATCAACAATATTGACCGTGTTACAACAAAATTGCAACAATAAGAGCATCTTTTTGTTGTTGTTGTTGTTGTTGTTGTGTGTCCTCACATACCTCATGCTATTGCTTCCTCCTTGCCAGGAAGCCTGTGTGTGTATGTGAGGCCACCTTCATAAGAGAAAGCCTGTATGTATATGCTGCTTTGATGCCGTCAGATTGAAATGAACTATGCATATGAAACAGGTATGCTGCACTGATTAACTTTTTTACATTTTTATTAATGTATCATTTACTTTTTTGTAAAGTGCATGAGTACTTCATTCTTACAACTTGCAATCATGTAACCCATGATGCATTACAATAGGCTGAAACTTCAAAAGGATTAGAACCTTTTTAGAAAAGGAGAAAATAAAGGAGAGGACAAAAAAGAGAAATGAGGTCTGGTTATATAATCAAGCAATGCTTTCTGGAGCGACAACTTTGTGGACACCGTACTAGACTTATTTTCTGGGGATATGAGCACATTTTCTAAACCATAACCGTTAGCGCTACTATGATCTAAAGCTCCTTCGGGTGTAAAACCTCAAGCAAACATTTTATGAGTTCATAAATTCAGCCTCTTGTGCATTGTCAACGGAGCAGAAAAAGTGCTATTTGAGGATAGAGCAGGTTAGGGGTTTTCTAGCTTTGGGAGAGGCTTGTCCATGTTTTTAAGTATTGATTGACCTGTCAAGGATTATAACAGGGCTGGCGGTCAGAAAGCTACTCTATCAGGGCACTGCAAAACCTGGTCTGTTTTTTGGCTTCTGATGTTAAAAAGGTGAATGTGGACTCGTATGGTGGCATCTGAATCAGAAGCCTTGAAAGCACACTTATACACCTTTAGCGTAGGTGTAAATCATTGGGGTGAAACCACAGGATATTAAAGATATAGATCTCTCTTGAAGAATATCTCGCTTTAGGAAAATTAAACTCATATGTCCTTAAGATGTAAAATAGAACATAAGACCCATGGGTTCTCTATATGTGCTCTGGCTTTATCTCACAGTCCAAAGACAAGCTCGACAGAGTAACTGGTGACTCTAAATAGCCTGTAGATGTCAGTCTGTGGGTGAATGGTTGTCCGTCTTGATATATGTTAGCCCTGTGACTGCAGACCAGTCCAGGGTGTATTCGCCTCTTTCCCAATGACAGCAAGGATAGGCTTCCCTACCCCTAAATGAATCAACGGTATAGATAATGGATGGTAAGATGGATGGACAGAGAAATACAATTAACTACCGACACTGCTAATTCATTTTCTTTCCATTATATTCGTGCAACATTACTATCACTTCTGTTTGCAAAAAAAAGTAAAAAACAACGTTTGAATTCAACAGTTTTGGATTGCTTGTATTTTCCAGAGCATGCTATGTTGCAGAAATTTTGGAATAACATGATTTGTTATATGTAGCTCCAGTGAAAGATCTGTCCGGAAGATTATATTTGCATCCACAGTAGTTGCCTTATGGCCTTTTCCCTCTCTTGATGGCTCACTCATTTTTTCCAGCTGCATTCTCTGGTGCTGTTATTGGTTAATCACAAGCTGCAACCTCCGCTCTTGACTGACAGGCTGGCACACTATAGCTGTTAGCGAGGAGGCTAAAGGCCCTCCTCAACTCTTTGTTTGCTGTTGTTGGGTCAACCGAAAGTTAGGTTTAATCAGCATTTCCAATATGGCAAACGCCATCAATAGGCTTCAGAAACCAGTAGTTGGCGTTGATGATGGAGACTACATTTGTGAGGCTGTAGCTCAGTGGTAGAGTTGGTCGTCTCTCAATGGGAAGGTCGGAGTTCAATACCAGGTCCCACTGTCCACATGCCGAAGTGTCCTTGGGCAAGATGCTTGACCCATAACTGCCCCAGTGGCTGTGCCATCTGTGTGTGATTGGGATTAGTTAATACTGATGGGCTCCTTACCTGGCAACCTCTGCCACCAGTGTATGAAAGTGGTTCCAATGAGGAAATGTGGCTTGTAAAATTGCTTTGGGTTGTCAGAAGATATGGAAAGCCGTATATAAACACAACCCATTCAACACTACTATTGTCACTGGGTTTATTCAAATCAGGCATGATATAAATTTAACTGAACAGGAGGGACTCAAGAAACATCAGGAAGAGAAAATCAAAAATATGCTCCAAACTTTTCTGGTACCTTGGAAATCGACAAACAACATCAAATGCTCTTGATCCAGATTAAATACTGCAAGATTGTTAAGTTTAGTGTCATCCTAACTATAGATCCACTCAGTCAGGTAAAAGCTTACGATATTATCCTGAAATGATTTTGCTGAGGGAACTCAAAAAATTGAAATTAAGGTCTTTTAAACATCCTGACTGACAGCCAATAAGTAAATTACACCATTGTGCAACACTACCTCAATCAATGAGCCCATTTGCGAAGAGCTTTGTATTGGATCTGTTAGTACAACCATTGTCAGCATTAGTGTGGCACTGTCAATGTGAAATTACATCCTGCTGCCTGGGAGGAGAACATCTCAGTGTGAGGTGAAGCAAAGAGTTGGGAGGGAGAAAGGTTGGCGGTTCGGGAAGTGCGGCGTCGACAAGGCAATTAAACGCACCTTGGGCTTGATGGATTTCTAATTGGAGGCTGATCACATCGGAGGTGTGCTGGATTATAGTGCCGGTAATGAATGGGAGAGACAGAGCATGACAGATTAGTGCTGTTGCACCTCACACTGAACTGTGGGGGGAGTGTGTGTGTGAGAGTGTGTGAGTGAGTGCCAATCTGCATCTGCATTACGACAGTTGGTTGTGAGAAAGAGGGACAGATGTGTGATTAATCCAGTGTATATACAGTACATGCAGGTACATGTTTGTGTGATTAGAGCATAAGTTAATGTGAAAGATGATCAATACGTGTGCAGCTGTGGTGTGGGTGATGGTAAGTGGTAAGTGTGGGGGTTTGCAGTGAAATGTGACGACACTGGCAATGACAGGAACAGGGAAGAAGTAAAGACGAGATGGATGAAATCAGACAGGTGAATAGAATTGATATCAACCACAGTCAACCGATATTCGTATGAAGGAAACATGAAATTAAATATGTGGAATATACATGAAGCTCAGTTAGGGTTTACACTGCTCAGCCTAGAAATAGAATACATTTGAATGCTTTCATGGATGTTCATCAGTCTCAGAAAATAACCCAGTTGATGCCATACTGCTGTGAACTTTGGTTCACATATTAAGCATGCACCACCCTCCATCTCACCACCTTAGATCGTCACCAAATGCAAACCTCCTGACCCCCATCACCAGGACCAAGCACCACACCTTGGGGGACAGAGCATTTTCCAAGCCTACAACACATGACCTCCACTCCCTCCCTATCTCTGATCACTCTTCCTGCATCCTGAATCCCATACTTTTTTTGCACACGTCAAGCATATTTGAGTATTAAGGAAAGCGCTATATAAGTCTTATTAGTTGTTATTATTATTATTATTATTATTATTATTATTATTATTATTATTATTATTATTATTATTATTAAAGTCTACATCAGAATGCCTTTACTACAAACCAAGATAACAAAACGGAGTAACAACAAATATATAAATTAAGCACCTTACAATCAGTGGTTTTCAAACATCCAAGCCCACGACACCCAAAATACAGTATATGTACTTTAGGTGCCAGAGACAAGAAACCCCCACCGTCCCTCGAGGTGATTAAGCAAAGCCTCATACTTCAGCTGGTCTGCAGAAAATAACCCTACTAAAATGGACTGTGCTACTGTGAATTAACATGCTGCTGTGAATTAACCTGCTGCTGTTGATGCTTTTGTTAATAAACTGTTAACTTACCCTACCTAACTATAGGAGTCTATGGAAACAAAGAAAGGCAGATAATGAGTGAAATATTTAGTAATTGCAAGATTTTATTTCAAATGTACCTATTATTTTATCGTATATTTTTACAATATTGGGTAGAATATGCAATTTTAAATTTCTATTAAAAAAAAAACATTGTGAAAAGCATCTCGGGACCCCCCATTAGTGCCTCGAGACCCCCTCGGGGGGCCCCAACCCCCACTTTGGCAACCACTGTGATAGATGATAGTGATGAGAACGGCAGCATCACAAACGATCAAGACAGTGCAGAGAATGAGAAATGTTAATTGCTGTATTGTGTAACAGGCTCTGACATTTTGACACAGTAGTCATATCTACCTGCACATTAATGCTGTGGATGGACTTCCTATTAACATAATCGGCTTCATTTCCTGAAGGAGCGGTAATCAGAATATATGTTCTGTCAATGCATCCAATCAGTAAATATTAAAGAGAATATAAATTACTAATCCTAGTCTGAGATGCCAGCACTGTGTCATTTATGGATTGCAATTTCATCATTAATTCAAAGTGATGTCAACATCCCTTACCTGCAATCCTGTGGAGCTCCCCTTTGAAGGCTCTGACTGGTTTGTGCCAAGGGAATACAACAGAAACATGTTAAAGGAGTTTGAGAGTCAGGCACACTTTTATAAAGCTCTGCACACAGTGCCCTTGCTGATGTGCTCCGCGCGACCAATGTTATAAAGAAAACTATGCCGTTAGCGATAAAGTAATGAAAGAAGTAAGGCAACACAAATAATCTGTTTGGATGTAAGTGCATGTCCACTGTAGGTGTTGTTAGGGATTTGAGGCTGGATGAGATTCTGAAAAGGTCGAATGGACTGTAAAGAAAAAACACACAAATAAGTAGTGATCTGGAAATAAAAATACATCAAGTCAGGGTCTCAAAAGACTCTTCCTAAGCACATTTAACTCCCTTATGGAAAAGCCCCTTCATCAACAAGCTCCTTGACAAACAGACACGCCATGTTCAACATAATGGTTTGCTATATATCTAAAAATAAAGTCGCCTCCACCTGTTCATGGTCAGGCTCTGGATCATGTGTTGTGGCCTGGGTTCTTCTGGAGCACTTTTTGTTTTGGTGTTTTTACACCTCTACATTCATCTGCACTTTTGCCCCTCAGCCAATTAGCACAGTGCATCAGTATCATCGCAACCCTGCCCACTCAGATCATTGCATGGACAAAGAGGTTAGAGAATTAGGGGCTGCAGAGCCTCCAAATGCTAAATATGTGATGTTTCTTGCAACTGAATTCAAAACCTTGCTTAAAGACAACAAGGACAGTTTGTAAACAGATAAAACTACCATTATATGAAACCCTTAAGGAAATAAAAATACATTACAGGTATCCTTCATGTAAAACAGTTTCCTTGGTTACTTGAAGCTAGAGTTTGGAGGTTATTGGTGGGAAACACGTGTACTTTAAATAAGAACAAATATGCACATTAAAGAACTCCTCAGTGAACACAGTGTTACCCTGGATAGTTAATATTACACAACGCATGAGTCATATATAGTGCTGAAGCTTCAATGCAACTGCACAGAAGTGATATTGCATGGATAACAACATCAGTTTGATGCAATACTTGACTAACAGGCTGGAGGAGTTTAACCTTGCTGCTTCAAATTTACTGTCACAAGCTTATAATGCACCGAAGTGTCTAACAAGTAGAATGTGACATAAAGAAGATTAAAGACAACAAAGGATAACACAGGGGAGGGATGGATGTGTAAGAATGGTAAGAAAATATGGTGAGTAAAATGAATTTAACTTAGCAGAAACAGAAGAAGGAGCAGTAATAAGGTGGAAAGGAAGAAGGGAGAGGACCAAACGAGAAAACTGAGAGGGAGAGAGACAAGACTATGTATGTGTATGTGTGTGCATGTGTCGGTTAAGTGAAGAGGGGAAAAACAGGAAGAAAGAACAGGCGAGGAACTTTTAATGGCCCTGCTGTTGTCTTTGTCAGCACACTGTGACAGCCAGAATCAATTATTAACCAAGACCACAAGCCTTTGGAGGGGGAGAAGAAGAAAGTGCAGCGGCGAGGTGATGAGCGAGGGAGAAGGGGGCAGAGGGATGGAGGGAAGATGAGAGCAGGGGCGTTGATGTAAATAAAGGAGGATAAAGACTGTGAGAGGAGGGGATAAATTAAGAGATAGGGAGAGGATGAAGGGGAAAAACAAAGTAAATGAGAAAGGAAAGGAGCTGAGGACGAGTAGATGACACATTTTCTTAGCATTTTGCAGAGAGGCAGTTATTAAAGAGTGATAGAACACTGGATTTAATGAGACGCAAGAGACAGATTCTGTCCTCTTTCATGTTTCAATCCTCCAAGTCATGCTTTGTGTGCGTCTCAGTGTCTTATTTGCAAATCAAATAAAAACTAGCGCTTCTTGTCTTTTAGGTACAGATGGTCTAGGTTGTTATGATATTGATGAGGACATGCTCTTGTCCCTGTATGTGCTCATACAGGGACACAAGGTTTGTTTCTTCAGGGAAGTGGGAGGGGATGGAGAAATGGATGGGCAAGAGGTCCACTTTTATAAAGATTGTACAGATTTAGATCTACTCAAGAAAGTGGGGCATAATGCAAATACATAAACATAGTAATAAATTAATAAATAAATAATAATAGTAATACTTATATATATATAAAATAATAATAATAATAATAATAATAATAATAATAATAATAATAATAATAATGATAATGATAAAAATAATATTAATGATATTGAAAATACTAATAGTGAATATAGTAGTAATAATATTAATATTAGTTATTACTTTTACTATTATTATTATTATTATTATTATTATTATTATTATTATTATTATTATTACTACATGTGTAATTATTGTTGTAATAATAACAAATGTAATAACATAAATAATATATAATCATACATATATATTTAATAATAATATAATAATGATAATAATAATAACAGTAACGATAATAATATTAATAATACTTTTTAATCACAATGTACTTTAGTTTTGAAGCAAATCTCAAACTGCTGCAAAATGCGTCATTAAACGCAACAGAGTAAAAAGTAGGGTTTCAAAAAAAGACAGTAAAAACAATTAAAATTTTAAGTAAGCCAATTTTAATAGCAACTTAAAAACATGAACAACAACTCAGTTGATTGGATGGAACTAAGGCATGCCCTTTGAAAGATGAAGGTCTTGCAGGGATTGTTAGCAGGGATATTTTGTATTCAATCCTGAGGTAGACAGGAAGCCAGTGTCATGATTGTAAGATGGGTGTTATGTGTTCACATTTACGCACTCATCAGGATCCTAGCTGTGCTGTTTAGGATAAACCCGGAGCCTCTGGATGCTCCTGCTTGGGATCCTGATGAGAAATGTGTCACAGTAATCCATCCTGGAAGAGACAAAGGCATCGAACACTTTTTCAGCTTGAATGGTGTATTTATTTATAATTTGACCCTGAAACCCTCACAGTTCTACTTGATATTAGTTTATTTGTGATGGGTTGAAGATCAAAAGGCCTTGGAATTACTCGTGTAGATTCACTTGAAGAGGAAAAAACTCCCAAAGGACTCCGAAGTAAAACTGATGAAACAAATTCCTTTAATCCACAGTTTTGTTAAACAATCTTACTGGATGATTCAAAGTTAAGTTTTCCTAAAGAAAGAACTGTGACGGTAAAGAAACCATGTGACTCGGTCCTTGATTGATCCTCAACTGTTTGCCTCAGTCTCACCCTACAGCCACACAAAAGAGCTCTCTCTCTAACATAACTCACCACTGACAACAATACCATACTGCTTTTTAACTTAACAAAATATCCACATGAATTAAATCAAATTACTTGTAGATGGCTCTTAACATATTTTATAACTTAACTTATACAATGAACTCACAAATATGAAGATTAACTTTCAACTCAAAACTGTTGATTATTTATTTACTTTTAACATGTCTGAACGTAACTTGGCTCTTACATTATTCTTCCAAAGATTCTAGTATACTGCTGCAGTTATTATCAGCGACATAATGTCACAACAATAAGATGGAGTGCTTCTTTAAGGCGAGCCACAAAGCAAACAATGTTACAAAGCCGTCTTATTTTGAAGGTCTGATTACAGTGTCAGAGAGGCATTGCTCATTACAATCGCTCAGTTATTCACCCGTGATTAATTTTTTTGTAGAACGACATTACTCATCATTTACTCCACACATTAACAAAGACACCAGCTCAAGAGCGGATGACTAATCCCTTTGACTATTTATTTATTTGAACTATTAAATAAGCATTCGCTGAGAAAGAAATGGCTGTTTTAATTTAGAAAGGGCTTTTTTATTTATAATGATATATAAAAAGACCTCCAGAGAAAGCAAATAGGAGGAGGGAAGTAAAAATAACAAAGAGTAATTATAATGACTGAATCATCAGGCTCTAAAAACAGTGAAGACCAGCACACAGAGAGCCTACTGGTACAAGTTGACCCAGCTTGGAGATATAGATCATCACACCCTGTCTGTATTTTCTGATTTCCTCCCCATGTTGTTGTTTAGGTCACATCTGTGCATCAGTCATTTGAGCAGAGGTGTAGAGTTCAGAGCCAACTCTCCACAGAACAGGACTAATGGTCAACTTCTTAAATTCTAGTCCATCTGTGCCTCTACTGGCCCGAAGTTGAGGTTCAGAGGTCAATGATGACAGCAATGATGAGGAGAAGCTCATCATAGTAGTTGAAAACCACTGATTTGGTTATTACCTCAGGAAATCCTTGATCCAGTAGCTTCTCTGTGATGTGCTCAGACAACGCAGCCATTGAGTGCTGATGGATAAGAGCGCACAGAGCCAAACCGCTACAGAGCGTCAGAATACGAATACGGTGGAAGTCTGACATGAATGAAAACATAGAGATCTGGTGACATTGCTGTCTCTGCCCTGTCCTCTCTGTCGGTCCCAACAGACACAAATGCAACTTACTTAAATGAGACACCAAATTGGACAAATGTCAGTATCTGCCGAGCTGTAAATCTGAACTGTCTGACTGTGATGGCTGTGTAAGCTTTAGGTGAATTGTATGGGGGGTTCAGAGAGGAACAGCAGGTTGAAGTGCAGCTGCAAACAAACAACATCCAGCTCCTTCCCGCACGTTTGTGTGGAGCTGTGGCTGTGTTAATCTGTTCTTAAGAGTGTGGCCGCTGTGAAACAATCAAAATATAATGTCTTGTTTGCACTTTGTTTACTTCAACAGTGCTAATCTCCACTTTCTGGACCACTGCTGGCTCCTAAAGCTGCTCCCTCTCTTGCTCAAAGCAGCTTTAGGAGCCAGCCTACTGGAAGAGCAGTCAGGAAATTGAGGGACATATCTGGACATTTTAATAAATTGAATGTATCCAGTATCCAGGAACATCTATACACTCTTTCAAAGAAGGTTCAGCAATGCATGGCTAAATTCAGTATTTATTCACTTTAAATACTCCTTAGTCTTTCTTTGACACCATCCTAAGTTTGTTTACCATTCCTAAATGTCTCATCTAGCACCATCAGTCCAACGTTTCAATTCATCTTGTATTTTGGTTTATGATAAATACTGTAACTGTCGCCCAAGCAACAATGGTACACAGGCTCAATAGTGGAGACCGCAACATACAAGCACAGAAGGGACGCCACAGAAAGATGCAAATAAAAACCCCAAGCTTTATTTGAAATAGAAACCCCTCCCAAATTAAAGAACCAATGAAATCAAAAAAGAAATAAGAGAAACAGTAAGGGACTGGAGACCCCGGCCAAAAAGAACAAAAGATGGAAAGGTGCTGGGCCAGCCGCGTAATGGGCCGTCGGTTCCAGAACCTAACCCTAAACTAAACTGAGAATAACAAAATCTAAGCCATAGGGGAAAAGAAAACCGATAACTGAACTACCAGAAATCTCCAGCCCAAACTTACACAACAAACAAGCATAAACCCCAACAAACTAACCATGTTTGGGACAAACAAACAACCCACTTTGGACAACAAAGGGAAAGGGAAAACAACCCAAACCCTTCCTCATACACGTGCTATGTCAGACAGCACGCAGCTCCCTCTGCCACTCTTTTCTTACCCCCTCCTACCTGCGTGCTAATCGCACCCAGGTGCACAGCCGGCTGAGGGGGGCGGGGCCAGAGGGACAGCAGAGAGAGAGAAAGAGAAAAACCTGAGGAGCCGTACATAACAAATACACACAAAACTCGTCACATTTCCATGAGTGTCTTTTGTTATTTGTTTGATGCCACTTAGAAAAGGTTAGCCTACTCATGTATGTACTTAACAGGTGAAATGGTTCAAATAATGCTTCACATAAGCATGCAAGCATTTCCTTAATGCAGCCACATAGAGGAGATGGTGATGAACTCTGGCTGTAAAGTCATTTTAACAATGCACTTAATGTAGAGCTTCTTAAAAGACACGTTGTGCTAGTTCATGCGGGTCATGGAAGTCGTACACCTCAGATGTAATCATCCGATAGCCTGCTGATTGAATCATTTCTTGCGACTCGCAGACTACTACTAACAACAAGGCAGTGCGTTTAAACGTGACTTCTTTCTCACTCATCCCTGCTTCTCTAGTGCTTCACAAACTTCACTGCTGCTGCTGCTGCTGGCAAGCTCTGCCTTTTTCATCACTGGCTGAACCAGGGAGCATCCTTGGAGCAGATCCATCAGCGCCAAGCACGACTGTGTTTCCATTTTGCAATAAATGGTTGAATCTATGGCAAGAGTGTTCTTGACTGCGTTTCCATTTTGGGGAGTATGCCTTTAGGAGTCTGGTGAATGCTTAAAAGACCCAATATATTCAGTAGATACCCTGGCTGAGCATCAAAAATCACTACGCTACAGAAATGCTATGCTTCAGTGCTGGCCTTTTTTAAACCGTGGTACATTTCTGCAACCACAAATATGATGCAATTTCCTTTTCTTTTAAAAACATGTTAACTTTATCAGTGCAATAAATAATGTATTCTATGACAAATGTGCTCATCAATATAGTTTTCCATCATCCCTGAGATAATTTTAAAAGCTTTACTCCAGCTCTCTTTATTCAGTGTGTATTCTTCACTCAAAAGCAGTCATCATATATTGATGAAGATATTGGATGCATGGCTAGCAGTCCCAGTGTAATGATACACACAGCACAGCCAAATATAACACAAGGAGGTCTGTGTTTTCACAGAAGAATTAAACTAGTTATTCTTTGTGTGGCAGGGTGATATGAGCAAGCAGGCGAGCCGACTGATCACGGTCATGGTTCAATTTAAAACAATGCTAAATATTGCTGCTGTTTGCTTGTTCGATACTGTGGACACTGTGGCGTAACATGTAAGCCATGGAGAGTTTAAGTTTCAAACAGCAGGCAGAGACTGAAGGGGAGTTTTCATGTGGAGGATATGCCATTTGGGAGTGAAGCTCTTCAAGCTCGCACTTTTATTAAACCTTGAGGGGGACAGCTCTGCATTTCAAGAGTTGGACTGACCAGCAGAGCAGCTGTTCTTCTCCCACTGTTGTGATATGTGCAGTCAAGAGAGCAGAATGGTGGCATCAGCACAGTTTGCCTCATGTGTTTTGTTTTGTTGAAGTACTTCACAACAAAACAAAAAGATAAAAAACAAAAAAACGTACACTACCAGTCAAAAGTTTGGACACACGTACTCATTCAATGTTTTTTTATTTATTTTAATTATTTTCGACATTGTAGATTAATACTGAAGACATCAAAACTATGAAATAATCTGGTTTTACCATAATCTGGATTACAACAGGAGTAAAATAGGGCTATCCTTTGTGTACTAACCCTACCTCTGAACAATACAACCGATGGTCTCAAACACATTAAGAAGGCAAGCAATCGTCGAAAATAATTAAAATAAATAAAAAACATTGCATGGGAAGGTGTGTCCAAACTTTTGACTGGTAGTGTATGTTTGACAGCCATGGCTAGAAACCACTCATCTGCTGCATTTTTATCCTAATTATTCTGTGTTAACACTTGGAGAGTTTGGCTGTGTGCTGTGGAAGTTCAGCAGAGGATGAACTTGTCATGACACATAAACCTCACATCATTCCTCATTGATTTTCTCTGAGTACTTAGGCTTTTCTGCTCTGATTACATCCCTCTCTCTGATGTTTGCTTTTACTACTACCCCCTGCAGTTGCACAGGCTCTCAAGGCAAAACAGAAACAAGCCATGCACTGTTAGGAAATTCACAGCAGGAGACGCACTAAAAGCCCACCACTGGGTACATTGCTGTTTTAAAGTTGATTTAACTAAAACATTTTCTTTTGCTCATTTTTAGTTCATTGTGTTCCAGTAGAGTGGTCTACAAAATGCTCTTGTCTCTCAATTTAATTTGGTGAACAGCGTATTCCCCATTTCCAGATGTATTTGTGCATCTGCCTCTCTTATTCCTATCAAATCAAAATAATAAACTGAAGCTGAAATATAACAGAACAGAACATGCCGCATGAAAGCAGAGAGAATGTGTGTGCCACCTCTGTATCTCAACCACACAGCAAACACACTGGATTTGTTTGCAGGTCTGCAGGCTTACGCTGGTGTTTATGTGTGTTTAATTTGTACCTGACAAACCTTAAAAATTTAATTTAACATCAAACCAAATATTTTATTCTACAGACGTTTCCCTGGCTCACCATCAGCTTCAAAACCATGAGTGAAGTGTAAACAGGAGCAAATACAGAGGGTGTTCCAGGGACACAAACTGCAGACAATAAATCTTCATCTTGAAGCCTGAAGAAATGTCAAATGCCAAACTGTTCCTCACAAGAACACACTGTAGCCCTTAAATGCCTGTTGAGTCTTACAAAAACGCCACACTTAGACTTTCATGTGAGCATTTTACATCAAAGTTGCTGAATTGAATATGAAGCATGGGACCAGGCTTTGCTGCTTGTCCTGGAACTGAGCACTCAGGCGAGTACACACACCGTGCACACATTTGAATGCCAAACAGAAGCACAAATAAAGTACAATTACAACTGGGCAGCTCAACCAAGTTCATAGTAAAAAAAAAGTTCAGATTGAGACCAACACACATGCACACACCACTCAAGCAGAACATCTTTTGGAAACACGAGTCACTGGGCCCGTATCGCAAGTCATGTGAACTCACGTGGAACACAAATAATGCATACCACAGGGAAAGTTATTTCCAGATAAACTTTGATGTTACTGCGATGTTCAAGCTACTTACTCACTCATCAAGCAGTAATCCTCCATGAGCTCAGTAGGTTTTCCTCGTTCATACATGTGTAATGAAACAATTTATTATTTATGCATTGCTCTTCAAATAAGTCACAAAGCCAAGGACAGGAGACGGTGACAATAGCTTTGTTACACAGTTTATGCGTGCATGCGTGTGTGTGTGTGTGTGTGTGCGTGAGTGCGTGCGTGTGTGATAGACTCCTATAAAAGTTTAAACCTCAGCTAGTACTAACTTATAATGACAGGGGTTTCTGTGTGTTTTCAGAGTCCTGTTTATACACATAGGAACACAGCGCTTTATAGGCATGAGTGAATAAGCTGTATTTGTATTTTCCTAATCTTCTGCTTGAGGGACCTGAACATGCATGCATGCACAAAAAACTTAGAGCCACAGAAGAAGGAATGACATTTTTTTATTATTATTTTTTTTATCAAGAAAAGCTCCAATAGGCTTAGTGTTTTGTTGGGTACCGAAGTGTCCTTTACCCAATTTCAAAATGGATCCATGAAGCATGAAATCAAACTGTGTTTGATGTTGTGAATGCCATCATAATGTTTTGCATCATCAAAACCATTCTTTTCTTCTCCTACTCCTATATGTCGTATGTAAAACAGTGAAACATGTAGAAGAGTGACATAAAGTAGCCTCGGGGTCTTATCGTAAGTTTGGTGGGAGAATGTTTCTATGGTGCTAAAGCTATACATCGTCTGTGCAGATGTGGAAAATGAAGAAAAAATTAGTCAAGCATACATGTGAATGTAATTAGACTTGAGTGGTTCAGGTTTATGCTACATATTTTCACTACATGTTTGCCACCCTGTCTCTTAAATATTCCTCAATGCAGATGAAGGTTTTTACTTTTAATGTTGAAGAAAAAAGCAACTGCTTACAGGATAATGTTCACCAGCTATTTTTTCATGGACCACATTTCATGGAGTAAAAATGCTCGATAAAACACCACATATAAAAGAGACTGGTCCAAAGTAGGCCTATCCTGGGACCACGGATGTAAATTAGCTCCTTTAGCTAACTCTGGCTCAGTAGTTGTGTTGTGCATGGTCCCTGTCAAATAAACTAATAAACTAAACTTATTCAGAAAGACATTAGTTAGTGCTAGTGCAAGAGAACAGGTGTTATTTGCAATGAGGTTCATATGCTTATGAAGGGGTCTACTCTGCTCCAATCTAATGCACATCATCGAGGGGTGGAGCCCAGTGGCCACCCCATGAACACACAGTTATGCTATTTACTTTGTAGCAACCTTTTCGATGAACTTAACCCTTTGTGTGCAGTTAGAAAACATATTTTTGGCTCATTTGCAAATGGTTTAGCAGCTGTAAAACACTTTTTTTTTTTAAGATGTGCTACTTTGTCGAAAATTACTACCGTCGTCACGATTTTGGGGGAAGAACCAACAAAGTTGAGGACCTAATTGTGGACGTGAAAATTATAAGAAAACTAAAAAGACCAACAGGCGAAGTAGAAAATCTTTACAAAATCAAAAGTGTTCATTCACTGAAATTTCAAGGCAACCAAAAATCACAGGGGAAATCCACAGGAATCACTGGAAAGACAGCACCTGTAAGACTCAGGGGGAAATACAATAAACTGACAAAATGAGAAGGGAAACAGAGAAACTACAATGTAATCAGACACAGGTGTGACACAAGACTCAGGTGAAACTAATGAGGGTAATCACACAGGAGGGAAACACACAAAATTAGGAAGTATAACTAAACTAACCACAGTAGACTTACACACTTAGCAATGTGCATGCATGGGTAGGCGCAGAGCCGCTCAGTAGCACATTCCTCTGAACCATCAATCAAATCAATAACTCCCTCTGACTCTGCCATTTCCTGCAGATTATGATTGTGAGACAACTCTGGTGAAGTCGGGCATCTTTCTTTTTACTGGAAGGTTGGTGGTTCGATCCCAGCTCACATCCTGAATGGTCTTTGGGGAAGACTCTGAAGCCCAAATTGAGTCTGGTTGCATGACCAGCAGTTTGAGAATGTGCGTGAATGGGATTAGTTAATACTGATGGGCTCTTTACATAACATGGATTTGGCAAAATGGATGAATTAGACATGTTGTGTGAATACAGTCTACACTGCTAAAAATTTGGAGTGTTATTTACTTGAAAAAATCTAGGAAAGTTTTTTCACTAAGAAAATCCAAGTAAATTTTACAAGGGGAATTCTTAAGTAAAATGTGCTTGTGTATTTTTAGTTTTTCAAAAAGAATAACTCAAGTAACATTTACTAGCAATCATCAAGTAAATATTTTCATTGAATTTTACTCTCTCTTCATTAGTATTTTCTACTAATAACCAATACTGTACTGTATTGAATTATAAATCTTACCTAAAAATGAATGGCTATTCAGTTTTTTTACTAACTTTTATGTAAGATGGACTTTAAAGTAATAATCTTACAATATTATGTCTGTACATACAAAACGAGAAGCAGTTCTTCTTAAACACCATCATTTTTATTTGTACACAAGGAGGTTTACCCTTTATTTTCACTCCGGTGCAGGCTTGCTAGCAAGGAAACAAGCTAGCCTGTACAGATTAACAGTAACCTCACACTGACTCAAGTTGAATGTTAGCAGCAAAGCAAAGAGTGAGTGAAACACATAAACATACTTACAGGTTACTTGTTAACAAGTTCTTCACAAAATATAGCAACTAATAATGGGCTTCATTCACTAACCATTCCTTGGAAGAAATTTCTTCTTAAAATCAATGCACACATATCCAAATAATTTCTGACATATTTCTGGCATGGGATTTGTTCATCAGTAACGATGCAATCTTGGAATACTTCCAAGCACTCCTATGCATGTTTGATGACTCATAGTAGAAAATAATTGGAAATTTGTGTTCCCTAATCAGCCTGTGTTTCACTTCCATCAGCACTACCATTACCTCAATATCAGAAGTACTACTTCTACGTTTTTTTCTGACATTTGGTGGCCATTCCGAATTTGTGCATTCCTAACTTGATGAATCTGCCTCACCCATTTCTTGAAAACTTTATAAGAAATAGTTTAAGAAAAAAAATCACTCCCAGGGACTTAGATTTGGGGTATTGAATCACTCTGGTCAATGTGATGTTGAGGATAGGACATGCTCCTGAAAAAAAAAAGGGGTTCTGTATCTACAGTCAGTGGTCAGTGTTCCAGACCAGAACCTGGTGACAGCTGGTTGTTAGGTGTCAGAAACAGCTTGGCATGAGTTTTCACTTCAGTAAATTTGTACAAGCCACAGTGACAGTAGCAGATACGTTTAGCCTGTGAACTATACTTCGTTATCAAAAGTGAAGCGATCCTTGAAAGTGGGCAAGAATTAGGTAAATGCAAATTTTACGATATAACTAACAAGTTGCTAACACGCTAAATCAGACCGTTGGTATAAAGCTTGTTTACCCATAAGGCTCACATAAGCATTTAGGCAGAAGCATCTAGGTGTGGTGAGGCAGGTCTCTGGAGTAGACAAAACACAAATACCCTCAGCACTATGGGCTGCTCACTGGGTGGAAATGTCACATGAAGTCTTGCATATTAATGTTTAAATGAAGAAGTGTAATAGTTTTGTGTGACCTTTATTTGTTATCAGGAGTTCTGCAGAGGATCAGATGACAAATGACTGGAGACACTGAGCGAAAGAACTCCTGTTTCTCAGCTTTACTTTCAGACTCATATGCTGTGTGTTTTTTTTTTATGTCATCTTACTGGGACTTTCACAGCTGTGGAGCCCAAACTGCAGAGACTATGTCACCTTTTGTGACTATTTGAGATTCTGAACCACGAGTAAGGCCCTGCTACAAGACCTCAGGCAGTGGTCAGACTCATAGGAGGTCAGCAGTTCACAAATATAATTTCAACAGGACTTAATGTGAGAAACAGCAGTGGTGCCAGGCTTTAAAGCCTCTGGGGATGTGAGTTGGAATATTAAAAAATCCATAGAGAATATCAAAATGTAATGTGTCATCAAGCATTAATGACAATCTGAGTGAAAATAAACCATAACTATTAGAAAACCTTGTTCAAAAACTGCTTATCTTCCAGTTAACACCATTGTTCAGGACTATGTGGGCGTGGCAGCTAATGTTTTGATTGATATATGTCAATCAAACTAAACCAGGGCCAGAGATATAGCACAACATGGAGTGTAGTGCAAGTCCAAGAAGTAGAGCTGAGTGTTGCCTGCTTAACAATGAAAGTCTATGTCGGGCCTCTACAGGATTTGCCCCAGGGGAAGCATGTAAGCAGGGAAAAAGAGGGGACCCATAGTAGACTCCTGGGGGACCCCACTGGAGGAGGAGGCATTTTCAAACGTTACAGAAAAAGACCTGTTTGACAGATAAGAAATGAACCAGTCCACCGCCACATCAGTTATTCCAAAAATGTGCTTTAGATGGCTGATTAAGACACTGTGGTCCACTTTATCGAAGGCAGAACTGAGTGAGGTCAAAGTGAATTAGAATAGAGAGTGAGCTGTTAGCAATAAATCATTTGAGACCGTAACCAGAGCTGCCTCGGTGCTGCGTTGGCAGGAGAAACCAGATTGAAATATTTCAAAGATGTGATTGTAGATCATAAAAATAATCAGCTGAGTGGACAAAACTTTCTGGAAGGAAAATATCAGTGAGGATATTAATATTTTTTCATCTGAAACTTTTGTAGGTCGATTATGCAAATCACAGACCCTCTTTAAATTCTTAAACTTTACAAGCTTAACCAACTTTTTAAAGTTTTGTTCTCTCTTAAGGATTGAATCCAATTTTCAGTAACAGCACTGGTTGAACTGGTTTAATATGATATGCCAAATTGAAAAATACCCTGAGTGATTAACATGAATGCACCAGCTCCTGAGCACTGCATTAATCTGTTCAGGGAGAAAAGTGAAGAGAAGGGGGTCAAAAGAGGTCCAGTTTCTCCAAGCTTTTCTGTGTTCCTTTCTTGTATAAAATGTTGTCTCTTTGTTTGTTTATAGCATTTATCCATCCAGTTTTAATGGTTGCTCTTTTCTCCGTCAATAATCTACAGATGCCTATTCTTTGTGCACACATGCATCTCTTCCTGGAACACAAAAATCCATGCTCCTTATCCCTCTTTCCTGCTCTAGCACTCAAACATATGCACACTAGACAAATGGATGCATGTGAGAAAGCAGGCAGACGGATGTGATGTATTCATGTGAGATGATCCCAGGACTTCTGCTTATGTGCACAGAAAAGCGTGCATAAAGGATGTAGGGGTGGTTGAAGTTAACAAAAAAAGAAAATGAAGACATCTAGGTCAAACTCATAATAATGAATATTGATTTGTTTCACAAGTCTGAAGCAGGTCAAAGTTAGAATCATTTTCTTTGTTGTTTGAGGTTATACCAGTTTCCTCATGTCCAGTAAGTAGAGACACTATAGATGCCAACACATATTTTTCGACAGTCCATATAAAAGTGAAAGTACTAAAGCAGGTATCAGATGTTTCACAAGGGCAGCCCTTACGGAGTCCTTTGGAGCCAATCCAGCCAGTCCACATCACCTTCCTGTTCTACATCATCCAACTGAAAGGACTCTGATATTCTAAACCAAGCCTTTGTTTTGACACAACTTTGGTTTTATTTGACTAATAGGTAACAACAGGATCTCAAGCAAGCAATGAGGAGAGGGTCCATTTTGAGGATCTTAGAATTGTATCTTTGCTTTCTTTGCTGATGATGTGATTCTATTGACTTCATTAAGCTGTGACCTCCAACAGGTATCAGGGCTTATAGCACTTCAGTGTCATCAACTAAGCTGATCATTGATGTTTGGTTGAGGTTTTTCAGGCACTTTACTCTCAAATCACCCTATGATTGAATATGTTGCTCATTCTATCCAATCCAAGACAAGCGTAGATGTTCAAAATTAAACATCACTTGATTCATATCGAGGTTATCATTTCTCCACATCAACCTATCCAAGTTTCTTCTCCTTTGCCCACTAAGTCCCTCTGGGAAACTATGTGTCTATAGGTAGAACCTTTTGTAGGACTCCAAGGAGGCTGCATTCGGTGCATGAGCACAAAGGCTTCCTCTCCGCAACTCAGTCTGCAGTGGGGCGACCCACTTATTCACCCTTCCTCTTGGGAAAACTCTGACAGAGTTCAGTGGGGGGGCTGGTGAGTTCATGGCACCTCTCAACCTAGGTGACTCTATAAAATCAGATTGCAGCTCTTTTTTTTAGAAGTTTAGAACCACAGCTGTGCAGGGGTGAGTGACCAACCATGTGTAGTAGGTGACACTCTGCACCAGCTCTCCTTCTGGTTCAAATCATCTGAAATCAAATTGTCAGACCTGATTACAACACCTGCCAACAATGAATAAACATCACATCTGATGTCCACTTGTTCATTGAAAACCTTCTAATTCAAAACTTTCTAACAAAGAGTATCTTAGGTAGATCTTGCTGCAGTCAGTGCAATTCAAAAAGACAAAAGCAGCTTTTATCAGCCTTACATTTTAAACAGAAAGGTCTGTCTCACACTGTGATAAAACACTGCTTCAAACACATTTAAGTAAGGGTTTCGACTTCTTTTCTTCAAGTTGTACGACTCTACAAACTAATTGTGTAATTTGCTGACATGCTCTGAGTTGAAGTGAGGTTCATTGTCTACTATAGGTAGTGAGGGAGTTAGCTGGACATGCTGATGGCTGCAACTTAAATTCATTTGCTCAATGACACTGCCTGATCTATTCCTCATACAGTAGTTATTCTGATTCAGTCTTGTGATTTCAAGGCCAGAATGGTCTCTTTGAACTGTATTGAAACCGTCAGCAAAACTCTGTAAGAATGTTTCTTCTTTGCAGCACTGCTGACATTACTTGAGCATGTAGAGAAAGTTTGACAGGCCTGCAGTGCAGTCTTCATGTTGCTCAGTTAAAACTGGATGGTGAGAGTTTATCACAGGTTTTGTTGCTGGAAAAATACACATACTTTGAATAATTTTGGCTGCAGACAGGAAAAAAAAACTCTGATATTTGAGGATTTATGTATCCAGAAATCCTTTAAAGTGATGTCAACAATGCAAAAAGACACAAACATGAGTTCTTAGAAAGCTATGATTCCCACGATCTAAAGGATTCGGAACAAAGTGTCTTTTTCTAGGTGGGTGGATGGGTGGGGGCAGTTTTTGGTTGATAAAACATCATAGAAGCGTCTGCTTTTCTATTAAATGTAAATAGAGTCTTAGTGGGAGTTTAGGTTATGTTCTGCTTGGTGGCTCTGTAAACACAATCCCACTCACACGCTCACCTCCACCTTGTGATATTGTTATGAATTTTAATGGTTGCTCATCCTCAAAGCATCCGGTAAACAAAAACAACAACAACACGGTATCACTTATCTTTGAGCCGCTGCCGGCAGCAGTGTTTTAACACCGGAGGTTCATTGCAGAAATCCCCTGAGCCTCGGGGGCCACAGCCAAACCGCCTTAATACTATTTTGGGCATTGCTGCTCAACCACATAACATACTGTCCTAAATGTGTTTTCCTCTGCTGTCATCTTCCTTTCTCCTCCTCCTCCTCCCTCCTCCCCCTCAGTATTATCATCTACTTCCATGTCAGACTGTATAAGATATATATTGCGTGCTCTTCAAGCTCTTTGACTGCAGACTTCATCAATTTTAACAGTCTTTTGGGAGGACAGCAGGTCCCCAGAGGAGGGATGTGATATTTCCTCTTCATTTCCTTTCGCCTTGCTGGGGAAGCCACCAGGCTTATCTTTCACCTTGTCTATCTTCACCAATAACAAAGGTAGACAAGGTGTGTCAGCATAACAAAGGGTATATACAGATAAGTTCCAGAGTTTGGCACTCATTAGAATTATTTTAAAGAAGTGCCAATCAAAGAAAAACTAGAAAAGAGAATAAGAAGAAGAGAAGGAAGACATGCTGTAAACACTATGAATGACTGAATGAATGGAACTTTTGTCAGCAAAGATATCAGACTGTTGTCGGACTGCTGGCTTCTTTTGATATACTTCAGCAACATCTTCTTTCTAGATGTGTATTCATGCCAAGGATCTTCAGAGTTTTTCTTCTCTTCATCCTCTTTCTTTTTTAAAATAAGGAGCTCTGTTTAAACATTCAATTCCTTGATATGAATACCCCAGAAATCTTACAATAACAGAATAATGGAGACCTGAAAATGGAACTTCAACAAAGCAACATACAGAAGAGAGTAGGAGGGCCAGAGATGAAAAATCGAATGAAAGGAGGACTTTTTTTTATATGTACTTCAGGAATATAATCCATGGAGGAGATAGTTCAACTATTAGAAATAAAGCCTCTAAAATTCTATTTTGATAAAAAAGTCAATGTTTGTTAAGAGGTGTTCCACACTCCTGCAGCCAAACCGCTATACTTTTAATATGCTGTAGTGCTTAGCACTGTTCATCACTCTTTTTATCAGATCAGAAAAATACCTTCATTTATTTTTATTATTTATTTATTTTTACCAATACTTTTATGGGAATTTGAAGAAGAGATAGTTGTTTTTTTTCCAGTCACAATATGTCACAACTGTCCACGTCATTATAAAAACCAGGTGGTGTATCGAGAGGTGAGGTTAGGGGGTAAGCCGGATCTGCTGAGTCTAAAGCCAGTGTTTTCTCTGTCTTGTAGCCGGCTCTCTTTTAACCTGCCTAGATTACCATGGTAACTTTCTCTGAACGGCTTGAAATCGGGTGTGAACTGTCGTCTTTATTATTGCCCGATGATGTTCTCTGCAGGTAATAAGATTATCAGCTGATGAGACATTTGGAACCATGATGTCACATTTTTAGTAACACAGAGTAAAGCCGTTCAGTGCATATACTGTATGCATCACATCATGAAAGTCTCCATGCATTTAATTTGAGGCTCAGACTTGAGCTGGTGCTGGTCTGAGCTGTGCACTGACTGATGGCCTGACTAAGCTCTTGAAAGCTGGCAGGTGCTCATCTCTGATTGGTGAGGAGTTCTGGGCGTTACACCAATCAGGCCTCTTGAGCCATGGCACATATGAAGGCTGAATATGCAGCCTTGTGGTACGCACTGTACTCCCAGCCAGACACAAACGCACTTTCAAACACACTCCAGTAATGGTTAATCACACACACTTGGGTGTGGTTGTGGCTGTAGCACTGTGTAGTATTTGAGGTGTGAATGTATGAATCCCATAGCAGTGTCCTGAATATGCATGATATAGTCAAGTTATTAAAAAAGTTTAACACCAGATTGTTATATTCAATATTCATTTTTAAAAAACTGCTTTGTGTAGGGTAGGTGGAGGTGTGCAGAGTTAAAATGCCAGAGGATGCAAATGTGTTTTCATGCAGGTGATAATTAAAATGACATCAACTGGACAGCTTGCAGCATGCTCTGTTCAGTAAAGCACTCAGTTAATGGACACTGGCAGAAGGAAACATAATTTATTCCACCAAAAGCTCTCATTATGTTCACAGCTTTGGCACATTAGCTGTGGTTTAATTTAGAATAACTGCTTTCTTTATTCAACTGAGATGTTGGCAGAGTTGCTGTCTGAGGAGCTCAGACTGGAGTGTCGTGCATACAGGTGATAGGATTTTTGACTGTGGAAGCCTAAATGACCAGAGTTACATAATGCTTGTAGAGTAGAGCATGCTCAGTAAAGCCCACCTGTGGTGCTTGCAGCCAAGATGTACTCCTAAAGGTGACCTGTCCAGTTCTCTTGTACACAGGCCAATTATATAATAACATTATACCTTCCTCTGTTTTCTGTTCTTCTTCTTTTTCTTCATCTACAGGTGTATTGCATGTACTCTTTGCAGGTAGACTGATAAATCAACAGAGGCTAACATATCTTTTTAATATCAACATACTGCAGATGAACAGATCATCTATCAGTCTACACAATCGCAGCACATAGAAGTATCCTGATGCACCTGTTAATGTGTCACACACAGTATGAGTACATTTTTAAATGATAAAACCAATTCTTGCCCTGTACACATCTATAAAACAGCAGTTCAAAACAAGCTATCAAAATGTTAAATTGTAAATAAACTGCTTTTGTAAGGCTTTTTTACCAAGACAGACAAATTGCTTTACAATATTCCTGTCAATCACCCATTCAAACACGCACACACACCTTGCAGTGCTGCCTTGAAAGATGCTGACCTGCACACTGGCGTTCGGAAAAAGGAGGCTGGAGAAGAACCCGTAACCTTGTGATTAATGGAGACTGAGCGTCAGTGACCATGGGGTTAAGATGCAGTCCATGAACTGTAACACTGATAGTTCCCACACCTCCATTCCAAGTCATCTCTCTACTTTGTGCTGTCCAGCAGTTTTTTTCCCCTCATAATAAGTGAAATTCACCTGGGACGCATATGTACATATTCCATGTTCTCAAGCAAAAACATGTTGAACACAGAAAAAAGGATGTGCTAGTTTACAGTCCTGGACAGTAATCTTGATTCTAACCCATTTTGTTGCAACTCTCCTGTCTTTTTGCTGGACCTTGAAAATGGAGGTCAGACATCGTTGGCCTGGTTACCGAACACAGCTCAGCTTTGAATTTCTCACAGTTGGGAACACTTACCTTAAATGACGCTTTATATGACATGACATCAATATATACTTGAAGAAATATGTTCAAATGGTTGTCTTTGGCTTGTGTTCCAAAAAGGATTTACATCGTAGAGTGGAGCTTAGGTAGCAGCAGTAGAATTAGGGATCATGGATAACATCATCCCAGAGGGGCAATTGGTTTTACCGACAGCCACACAACCATCACATAAACAATGGAAAGGGATTATAAGAAGAATTCATGGGACATAATATAACACACTGGGTTTATTAAAAAGGCAATCTCATAAATAAATATCACATTGAGTTGTTTAAAAGGCTAATAGTAGTTGAAAAACATGTTTTTAGGTCTGTTTCTCTGCATGCAGATATGTTTCGGTTTGTTTCATTCATTGTTTTATGTCAGAAGATTGCAGCAACACGGACAGAAATACACTAGCTAAACAAATGCAAACTCCAGCAAATTGTTAAATTTATATAGCAACTTCTTTGTTCTAGATCTTAATCAAACAAACAGTTTGCTCAGGAAATTTTAAATCAGGTTTGCCTGCAAGCCTGCAACCAATCCATATCATCATAACTGATCTAAATTATCAACTCAGACTTTATATGAACTGTGTTTACATTTTATGATGTTTCACTCCTCTCCCATGCACCTGTCCTATGAAGTAGATTTGCAAAGTGTATCTACTACAATAACATTATCAGTCAGATGATTATTAAATCATGGAAATATTTGTAGTTGTCATAAATGATCAGTAAATCTACACTCCGGAAGCTGAACTTTGAAATAAAATAAAACTTTTTAACCTATGTACAACGCATTTTCACTTCCTCCTGCAGAGCAACAATTTGCACAGTAATGTATTCAATCTATATGCATCATACTCACTATATGGTGAATCCAATGCGGATGACTTCACAGTGAGCTGTTACAGTGAGCTATACTTTTCAGATTGCGCTCTAGGATACTTCGACTCAGCCACATAGGAAATCAAAATTCACTCTTCACATCAACAGAACTACAAAATGGCCATTTCACCGTATAGTGTTCTTCAAAGGGAGCAGTCAGAAAGTCACAGAGTCTGAGCCTTCCCTTGCTGATGAATGCATAAGATTAGTGGCGTATACCTTTGTATCTAATCAAGTACATCAGAGTTGCTACCACTGAGATGCTTATTGGCACAGCTTGAGGTTTAAGAGTCTTGCTCAGGTATATTTCTGCAGTATGTGTTACATTTGTGCTATTTATTCACTTCCAGAAACAAATTTTCTTCAGATCCTTTGATTAACTCCTGAACCTCTGGTCAGAGATATCACATTGACCTCTAGCTCGTGTTCAGTATCAGATGAAATGTGTTTGATAAATGGACCAGGCAACAAAACAATGAATACAACCTTTATTGTGTTTTAGGCTGTTGTTAACAGGTGCTCTCTCATAGAAAGTGGTGGTTATTTAAATGAAATATCCGTGAGGAGGAAATTAAACACATGCACCCAAATGTACTTTTTCTTATGCTATGCTATGTTCTGTGTCCTCAGAGTGTAGTAGTTATGGGAATTAGAATCCTGACAGGATGAGACAAGACCCCCGACGCGAAGTGGAGGGGTCTCCAAAATGTGCTGGAACTCTTTTACGCGAATTGATTTGACATGACGTGTGATCAGTTTGCCTCTGGTGTTGCTCATGTTAGTGAAAGTTAATAACAGTTGCCAATAGGGTCTCAAGGGGTTTTGACCAATCAGAATCAAGCATCTTACACAGCCTGAAGATCAGTAAGTAAGCCGGGTAATAAGTCTGATATAACAGGCCTTTTACTGGGTTCCATTATCATTGGCTCGCTCACATTGATTTCATACAACAGCCTCTTCAACCTACAAGTAGACCGAGCGGGCCCCTATTATCAAACATACAACATGATATAGAGCTTTTCTAGTGTTCCAGTCATTCAAAGTGCTTTGACACTACACCTCCCGTTGAACAATTTACATACACATTCATCCACTGATAGTAGAGGATGCTGCACTGACTATCTTAACTTAACCCATTTGATATGCATACTCAAGCTGCTTGGTTTACCACCAGGAGCAATTGGGGATTCAATGTCTTGCCCAAGGACACTCAGACTATTGGACTTCTGTCATTGTGATTGAACCGCCAACTTTTTTTTTTCGAGAGAGATCTCACTCTGAGCCACAGCCACCACAAAACAGTGATAAACTGAGAGAGAAAAGTGATGTACTCCAAAAGATTTCCGATCTTCATGGACTCTTTCTCTGTGTTTAGATTTATGGACTGCAAAAAACGTGTTTTCCGTCCTCATCCGTCTCTTTTTCCATCAAACAGCTACACTGTATGCAAGCTTATAATAATGGACAGACCGCGTCCTGAAGAATTCATGAGGGGCTTTCCAACTGAAATTACATCAGCTGTACTTTCCTTACCCATTTCAATGCATAGCTTCTATCTCTCTCTCTCTCTCTCTCTCTCTCTCTCTCTCTCTCTCTCTCTCTCTCTCTCTGCCACAAACACACACTGGCATAAACTAATTTCTGTACAGTATTTAACATCATCATTTCTACTGTACTAATACACACATGCATGGAATAGTGTGTAATCAGTCATCCACATAAGAAGGGGTACATCAGGAGGCTAAATCCTGTTCTGTGTTGAAAGCCTGATTGTTTCAGTATGTCCACACTAAAAACCCTACAAGTAAAACAATCTGAAGAATTGGCACATAAAAAAAGACTCTTCAATAAATTCTTACTTCGTCTGCACGATGAGATGTTCTCTAAACGCCACATTTAGACAGCAGCACTGCACATCAGACATACCGGTGTAAACAAATGTTATAAAAATGACACAATTAGTAAGGACTTATTAACATAATGATGAAAATTATATTTTACCTTAATCAAATGCACCAGCACTGTGACTGTAATCTCCCATAATCCTCTTTATAAATTATGCAAATGAGATTTTCTGATGTTACGGCACAGGCACAGAGAACCTTAGGCTGTGTATGCATATCTGAGGGTGTCATGGTACATCTGCTTTTTTTTGGTACTAGATTTTCTGGTAAGCAGCTTCACTCGCCACCTACGAGAAAGCTAAACATCAGAGATCGAAATAGATTCAGTCAGTGTTGATTTTTTTGAATCTGTGTATGGATATTTATTTATCTTATTTCTTTTTTATAAAAGTTTATATAAGTCCCTTTTTTAAGATGCTACAATGCTAATACGTTGAAAGGTGAATCGAGTTGATTTTATTTAGATTTTTTTATATTTCCTACCTATGAGCCATTACTTGCATTCATGAATTAATACATTTTTATTCATTTATTTATTTTAAACAAGGAACACATAATGCCACTGTTGCACAGAAACCTTGTTTCTCCAAAACCACTACTTTCAACAGAGAAAAAAACCCACATAACTGCATGAGTTTGAACCACAAGCCTTTTTTAAATAAAAACTCCTATCTGTCATATTTTACAAAAGTTTATTGAGAGACATAAAGGAAGATTAAAAAGCATTGATTAATGAAAAAATCGAATCAAATCATTAAATATGAAGATACAAGGTTTCTGCCGGGCAGCAATTATAAGTATTATTGTTATCATGTGGTCTTTGGCTCCATGTTTGAAATGTGGCATTGTTCCAGTAAAGTCTAAACAGTGTATTAGCATGGACGGCATGCAGCACTCACACCTAGACTTCTAAAAAGGTCCTCGAAAACAATAAAGGCTGATTTATACTTCTGCGTTGAATCAACGGCGTACCCTACGCCGGGGGTCCGCGTAGCTCCCGTACCTACGCCGTGGCCTACGCACGTAGCTGACGTGCACCTCCTCCAAAATGTAACTCCCCGTAGAGCCGACGCGGATCGCAAGCTCTGTGATTGGTCCGCTCGGCGGCTTTGTCTTTCCCGCATTTACAACACTTCCGGGATCCCGGACATCGGCCACACATCGGCCGTGTATTTCATCTCCTCCTCTCTATTCTTCATGTAATCATGTCTGTATGATAAACAGCAACATGTATTAGCTTTAGATTAACATAACACGCTCTGAATCTCTGTGGAAAAGTAAACAGAGATCGTAGCGGGACCGGAAGCAGGCGGCCGGCTATCAGAGAGACCGCACTGCCCTCAGGCGTTTCGGCAGAGAATTGCAGCGCGACACGGACACACCGACGCACAAGTATGTGGGGCTCATGTCTGCGTCAGCCTCTGCTGCGTAGGGGAGACGCAGAAGTATAAATCAGCCTTAAATAGATAAAATAAACAAAACTATAGATGTTTTTTTCTGCTTCATTTTGCTCACAAACAGTTGTTTGGTGCTATGATTTATGATTGAAGATCTACAGTCAAGAAAAGTCAGAACTGAGAGGTCAAGGCTGTTTGATTAAAAGTAATTACTTTGACTCTTGATGAGACAAGAACTGAAGTGCCATAGTGGTTTTACAAAGCTTCTCCACATCCTCCTCACATTGGATAGAAGATGATAATTTATATCAAGGATTTATTGTGAGACAAGTGAATGTAAAAAAAAAATACAAGATACCTTTTCCTCTAAAAAAAAGAGTTAGTTAACTGTATGAAAGAATAAACCCACATTGTGCTTTACAAAAAGCTTCACAAGTGTCACGTACAGTTCTTGACAAAGAAGATGTTCCATTTCTCAAAGGATCTAAAGTTTTGTCACACCAAAGCCTTTAATTATTTTGCTTATCCTTGTGCATTTGATCGCACAAGCTGCCTGCTGACTGATTGAATACTTTCAGGTTAAGTTTATGAATCACTGGTGCTGGCAAGCTGACTAGGCTAGGCTAGCTGGGCGAGAAAAATTAAAACATTTCTGAGCATGAAAGCTCTCGAGTCAAACTACTTGTCTAAGTGATGCTATATAGCAGAGTTTCAGGTGCAGGATCACATCTTCATCATGCCTCCTCTTCTCATGAGTTCAAACCTATCCCTCTCTTCCCCTTCTAATCTTGCATTATGCACCCCTTTCTCTTTCTGTCCTTCTATCAGTGGGGCTGTTAGTGGATTCAGCATGCCAGTGGATGCCCTAATAAGCTTCCCGAACTGAGGGCTGCAAGTTGTTCAACAACAAATTCAGAATTATTATTCCAATATAATCAGTAAATAATCCTGCCAAGTTGATGGTGAGGTCCAGGCTAGTCAGCCTGAGAGAGTATTTTTAAATTAATTTCCATATGTATTGTCCTCCTAGCCACAATGCTATCAACACTAATGTTTGTTTACTTAGCGCAGGTTAACCACTCTAAACGGTCCAGTCAACAGTAGTTTACAGCTTTCTGGCTAGCATTACCAATTACTACCTATTGTTTGTCGTTAATGGTTAAAATCTCCAGCAGAACAAAGATGGGAAAAACGTAACATTACAAAGTATGGAAGGAGTGAGCTACTTAAACATAGACATACATACATTACTTTAACTTACCCTGGACAAAGTTGTCTCCACACACACGGGCTTAATCTGACTCTGCTCCTCCTGCCCATCAACGAAGGTTTGCTATCCACCGTTTCCTCTTTTTCAGAGAGTTTTTAGCATTTTCCCCCTTGAGAACCACTCTCTTTTGGACACAATACACCACTGTAGGCATTTTTCTTGTGTTTGTGTCTGCGCAGACTGCTGCAAATCACTTCCTGACCCCCATCTGCATTTCGCGCCACTGCCACGCAACGGAAATGACATCGTGTGCAAACAACCTATATGCAGGCAACTGAGGCAAGAAGTAAAGTGTATGAAATGGCAAAACTCTGCAACAAGGATGACATCATCAATATACCTACTTGCTTGTTGGAAGTGTAGTGAGCTTTTATTGGCTGCATTAGCAAATCAGACCACCTTGGCTTCTTACAAACTTTTTACCAGGAGGCTGGCAGGAAGAGATAGAGGTAGAAAAAAAGAAGATCACACATACAGTGCCCCCAGCAAGGTAAGGGATTTCAGGAATGTAGTGCATGTGTTTAAGGGGCTTTTTTAAGACACTTATGTTAAAAAATACATGCTTATAACAGAGTCTATGGGATAGGATCCTCCACTATGGACTTTGTGGCTCAAAGAAAGGTCAGCCCTGTCAAAACAGATTGATATCAGCGAACCAAACTTAATGTCAGATGTCAACCAAAGTTTAACTTGGAAGGTTAAATACATGGACACTGAATTCACCAATGTAACCAAAACTGACTAGGTCATTGCACCGCATTGATTGTACTTGAAAATGTTGCTGTTAGGATTTATGGTGAGATTGAGGCCTAGGAAATAATTTAACAAAAAATAAAGTAAAAAAAAAGAACGATTTAACAACAGTTGATAATCTATTATCTTCTCACACTTGATCAACAGGCAGTTATTATTAAAGCTCCTGTGAGGAAATTTCTGTGCGTGCTGATTGTGGCACACCGAGTGGACAAAGTGATACCTCTTATCTCTTTGTTTTTCTTTTCCTATACATGCATAGGTTGTGTTTTCTGATAAGAAAAATCACACCCTTCCTTATTTTAACAGTGAGTTAATAAAAGTGAACGGCTGTTTCTTCAGCCTGATGGCAGTTCTTGATATTCAAAGCAGAAACCTTGTATCTCCATATTTCAGTGCCTGACAGTGGGCATCACAACATTTCAGCCAATGAAATGCATTAAAAAGTGATGGGGACTTAATCCCGTTCAGTATTTTATCATTTAAAAACACATTTCCTCTCGTCTCAGCATAAAGAGCTAGATTACCTTTTCTCTTATTACTCTTTTTTGAAAGGTTTTGAAAGTGGCTAGTAGATGTCTTACCTTCTTTTTACCGTTTTCTGATATCCAACTTTCTTCTTCTATTACTATTATCCTGCTACTAACTTCATCTTCAGTTTATTCCAAGCGACAACCTCTGGTCTGAAAATATGAGGCCAGTGCATAAGTGCTAAAAACTGCAGCTCATCGAGGATCCGCTTGAGGCTGGCTCCGGAAGTAGCCTGCAAGAAACCACATACACACCAATTCAAAAAAGACGATCATTAGAGCAGAAGTTCACAGCCTGGTACAAAAGACGAGTGTAGTCTGGATAGCTCATTTCTCAGTCTGCACACACTGCACGGGAGATTAATTTTTTTCTAATGCGGCTATTTCAAATATATAGATTACTAGTTATCCCTTATGAGAGGGACAGCTGTCTTGATTGACAGGCAAGAACACGGTAGCTGTTGGCTAGGAGGCTCAAAGTCTGCCTCCATATGTCACACTCGGTCAACAGCAGTTATGTTGAGTTCAACATTTCCAATATGGCTGCCGCCTATGATTGGCCTCAAAACCGCACTTCAGAAACAGATGGGCGACGTCATGGATACTATGTGCATTATTCATACAGTCTATAGTTTATTCAGTAAAGTTCACCTCTGTCCCTGTGAGAAATCAAAAAATAGTGATGCAGTTCCTTGATCGATGTAGAGCGCCATACTTTTTCCAATTCAAATACTGATATTGACCTATGGCATATTGATAATGGTATCACACAGGTCAGTATGATGATATATTACTATATCTATGTTTTGTCCCACCCCTAGTACCCGCTGACAAAGTCAAATAAACAAAGTTCTGTTTCATCAGCAGTTGAAATGTCCTTCGCTCAGTATCTAACTGTTCTGTTTGATAAATACTAAGATTGAAAACGTCTCACATGTGACTTTGTGCATGGGTTTGTGATCATTCCGTGTGAAGATAACAGATAATCGAAAGAGGAAACAGCTATGAACGACATTTCTATGACAAAGTCAATATCTGAGCTCCTTTGCTATTCAAATTACACGCAGCACGTTTTCAATCTGGGATTTTTATCCTTGTCCTTTTCTCTTCATCTCCATCTCCTTCTCCTGCTCTTGTTGCTGTTCTCCCTCTGCAACCTTTCTCTCTCTATCTTAGACACACACATTCACGCACAGATGCACACACTCACAAACGCAGATGTTGAAGCCATTTCTCATTGTTAGGACATGCCAGACTCTGCTGTCGGTGAATGTGTGCGTGCGTGCATGCACGCGCGTGTGTGTGTGTGTGTGTGTGTGGTCATGTGCATGTGTTTGGGTGCTTTAGCACACAGCGAGGTTCTGCTAAAAATAGCCAGCGATCATTCGGATTCTAACTCCTCTGCAAAGCTTCCCTACTGTCTTTGAAATTCTGCACACATAGAAGATGGTCCACATTTAAAGCAGAAATCTCTCAAAGCAGGATGTGTGATCAATTTACTCCGGTGTGAGATGACATTTACGCTTTTGCTTGATAACATGCTGACCTTCAAGAATAAATCAAAACATAATGTACGTATCTAAGTGACGGAGATGTACATTACAAGATGGAGGCGTGTTATGTACATATTTTGAAATTATTTTAAAGATAAATAGGTTGATGAAGTGTCTGGTCCACCAAATGTCATAATAGGAAAAAAAATTATAATCCCCAGCACGCCTGCCAAAGCCTGAGCTGTCTCATACCAGCAGCTCAAAACCAAATCAATAAGCATGTAAGTCTGGGAACATAAGCTGACTCTCACACTGGAGAAGCCTAAGAATTTTAATGTTTGGACATTTTGTTCCATAAACGGTGATTCATGATGGTTATATAGAAATTGATAGAGTAACACAAAGACTTGCTCATGACATTAACTACTGACCCTGTCTAGGGATCTTATGTCACAGATTCATGGACAGATTGGCTGACAACAGCACTATATATTGCAAAGTCAAGCAAAGTGGGTGTTGACAGAAAATAATGGAACGTAATTCAGTTTTTCAGACACATTTGTGCTGTTGTAAAGGCTGGTTTGACCGCATACACATGCTGCAAGAACAACATTCAAACCAAAGGCCTTAGAGTGCATACAGTAACAAAGATCCTGTTTCTGCTGCCTTCCCGCCTGTTCTCGTAAGGACAGAACCATGACCTTACATATGCGATGAGAACAATCAGTTCTGCGAGAACACAACCTTCAAACTGCAAGAATCAAGCATCCTCATTCGATCTATTTTTTTTGCACGTGCAGTACACTCACACACAGAAGAAACACCCAGACTGCAGGATTCTTTGCATGTTTCACGGCTCTTGACAGGTTCGCCGTGGCTATAGGCATCCAATGGATTTTAAAAATGTATCTAAACCACTATGAATATTTCAAATTCTCAAAGGGCCCATGGCTGAGATGAGTCAGCATATATTGTTGCACAATAAGAAAAAAGATTAATGAGTTTGGATCTTCCATTGGGAGGAGAATGATTTAAAGCTAATTTCTGGAGGAAAACGCTCCAAAGATCCATGAGGTGTAGGAATGTGTCATGGTACAATTTCACAGCCTTAACAACCTGTGATAAAGGACACTGACGTTTGCACAGTCGGTCCATTCAGAAGAGGTAATGATGTATGTCGCAGGGTTGTTTCTTTTTATTCAAAACTGGAAGGGGCCAAAATGCATAAATGGTAGAATTTATTTGCAGCAGGCCGCCCAAAGACTGCTTAAATATTCACCAAACTGAGCAAAAAGTGAAGTAAAAAATGAATGCAAAGTCAGTTTCACTGATTATATATTACATATTTCCTCAATATTTAAAGCATTTTAAACTTTTAAACTCCATTACTTCAACAGTGATTTCCTTAATTATGATTACACAAACAACAGATTGAATCACTTAAACAATGTGACCAGTATTGCATGCCACATCTGCCTATTTACTATGCAAAAATGATGTGTTCTCTTTCCTCACAGCTACTCTCCAGTGGGACACTGCAGAGCGGATATGCAACGCACCTGTAGCAGGTAAGTGGGTATGAGTGTAAATATGCTGAAGTGAAAATGGAGCTCTGGAGTGTGCACGCTTGGTTGTGCTATGAAACGGGGTTTACCGGGTGAGAGACCGGTAAACCCCTCGATGTAAGAGACGCTCGCACTAAGGCGAAAGTTGGACTGTGTGCATGCGTGTGCACTGTCTGGAGTCAGTGACAGTGCTGCTCACAACCTTACTCTGTCAAGTCAAGAAATAATAGTCAAATACAGTAAAATACAGTAAAATACAAACATACTTTGCCATCTTGTCAGAGTAAATACACTATGATAATATGAGAAATAGGCTTAAGGACCCAATAGTCAGCTTGGAATTGGTGGACCCTATTTGAATGATCTAAAGCGCATGGCACAGGGACTAGTCTGAGTGCTAATAAAGGTGCAGAATGCAGTCTTGATTGTGGTGTATTTTTGGCATAGCACAAACTAAAACAATCAGTGTCAGTTCGTATCCCCTAAAAGCTAAGTGTGCCTGCAGCCAGGTGGGTTGCTATTAACAAGGGGAAATTCAGCCTCTAATTTTAGATAAACTGTACTAGGGCTGGCTCATACAACTTCTCTTCTTCCACCATTCCCCTGTTAACTTGAAAACACACATACATGCCACTTTATGGAATATGTTGATGCTTGGGTTGGTGTTTCATCCACTACAGCAGTCCCATAATATCAGAACCAATGATACTTTCCATGCTTGAGAACATGCTGGTATCTGCCTGAAGTGTTCCCGACATGCAAGGAGATAACAGAGAATGTGTCTTTGTCTACAGCTGACACCAGATCAGCTTCATTCCAAAAGGAATACAGAGATGTCAGGAGATGGAGACAGAAAAGCACAGTCACAACCAGGAAGTTAATTTGCTCATGAGTTTAAATTCATGTCCCTGAATTAGCTTAAATCCACTTATATCTACCTTTCAGCTAGAACGCTATTGAGCTTGTTCTCTAAAAGATGACATGAACAAAATATTATTTGCAGGAAAAACTATTTTAAACATTATTACTAACTCAGTAAGACAAGACTAGCATCAGTATTCATTATTTAATTTATATGATGTACGTTTTTTGCCTCAAAATGCTGTTGCTTGTTTTTTATTAGCTCAGTTCACAAAGCAGAATATTGATAAATTAATAGAACTGTTTTGTCAAAGAATTAAGTTGATGTGTCCTTGGCAGGGCACATACACATGCAGTGGACCCTCTCGGGCTAAGAGGAGGAATAGTGGCCTGAAGAGACAGAGCATTAATCCTGCAAACAAATTATGTGTCACTAACACACACACACACACACACACACACACACACACACACACACACACACACACACACACACACACATATAAACACAAAGTGTGTGTGTGTTTCAGTGTTTTAGGCTCGGATAATTTCACAGAGCCTCAGGCTAGGAAAGCAGCGCTGACCAGGGCCAAGGTTGTCACTGCTGTATGTATGTATGTGCATGTGTGTGTGCGTGCATCATTGTTGTGTGTCTCTGTTTGTGTTTGTGTGATTGGCGAAGAAAAGCACAACGTTATGTGAGTGAGAGGTTGCAGCAAAATTGGCCATTTCTGCACTTGTGCGTATACATCAACGTCTCTGTACGTGCTTGTGGGTCCTGCATTCAAGTGAGCATGCCCTGTGTGTGTGTACGTGCATCTGTGTGTGAGTGTGTGTATGTGTGTGGTTGCTTGCTGGTTATATCTGGGACAGCAGCCTTAATCCCCTTGAAGACTGATGACCCAAGCTTTACACAAACAGTTTGTGCTACCTATCATCTTACACAGACACATATACACATTACACAATTACTCACACATGTCAACTAAGGGCCTCTGTGTTTGTGTGTGTCTTTGTGTGTGTCTTTGTATGTGTGTGTTGGAAATCCCAATATATGGTCTTTGTCAGCAAAAAATATTGTTCTTTGCAACAATTGGGGCTTTGGGACAGTGTTGTACAGCTAATTGTCCTCAATAGAATGGTATATCCTTTTTTTTTTGCAACAATGTGGTCCTTCATGCGTGATATGTTTTGATTTTTTCATTAGGGGCAGATGTCCTGAAATAAAACAGGACAGGTCTTAGCTTTAACATATGCCAATCTGCCAAATGTGGATGGATTTCATCAGTGGCGTGTCATTGGGTTAAATAATATAATAAATAAAATAAAGATGAATATATATATATATATATATATATATATATATATATATATACTGTACTGTATATATATTGATGGTAGTCTTCTCAAAGGCCACTTAAAATAATAAACTAATTGCAATGCATCTTTACGACACTACAACTCCCTTGAACGGTACCTGCACAAGCTCAATGGTCCGTTCGTGAAGCCCATTGCATTACCTTTGCGCACTAGGGACTGACGACACTGCAGAACATAGGGGAGATGGCGTTGCACACATCACAACACTGCAACAGTGCTGGAATAGAGTTCCCCCATCACTACACCTTTGTTCTTACGCTGAACTCACCAACAGCATAATATTGGTGTCCCAGTGTGTGCTTTCACAAAATATGGTGTTGAGGGAACACAAGAAGCATGGATTGGGAACGCATAGTGAGAGACACACATCAACTCACTAAAGCCTGGTTTATACTTCTGTGTGGAATCGAAACTATAGGCTAGCATAGCATACGACGTAGGTCCATGTATACCTTTACCAATGCTGAGGCCTAGCCTGACTTGCACCGTTTCCTAAATGTAAGTACGTGTCGAATAAAGGCCAACCGCAAGCCCTGCCATTGGTCCATTTGGCGCCTGGAACCACCTTACTTTGGCCGTACATCCCATCTCCTCTGACGTCTCCTCTCTATTATTTCTTGTAATAATTGCTGTATGGTTACTGGGAACATGTATGAGCTCAAATTTAACATAATACACTTGAAATTGTGAAAAAGCAAGCAGAAAATGGAGCAGGACTAAAAATAGGCAACCCAACTAGCAAAGAGATCACACTGCCCACAAGCGTTTCAGCTGAGTGGTGCAAACATATTGACACACCATTATAACATACAGCCCACATCTATTTGTGAAGTATTACAGATTTTAGGTTGTCTTGATTTGGTTGTGTCCAGTGGTCACTAGCCACAGTGGCTTGTTAGCAAAACAATTCATTTCAAATTGGTATAATCTCAAAACACACATTCTGAAACCCATTAGCAGCAACAGCTATAGATGGCTTGGATTCCCAACAGATTCAGTAAAATCCAATAGCACACAGGTATCTCAATAAACATTGATCAAGGAAAGCTGAGCCGTTTTTGGTGCCTGTTCAAACAGTTCATACTATTTAATTTCATACCTCTCCTTTTTTTTTTGTCTGCATGGAAATCTGAGAAGTGGTGCGGTGTCGCACACAGAGATCCACCGATGGATGAGTGACACCTCACTCTGCGTGATATTTCAGGCACATCGTTACTAAAAATAACAAAAACAGCAAGATAAAGAAAACCCTGAGGATTGTAACAAAATGCAATGAATGGATTTTTTATAACTACATGTAAACATACTGAGTGGGAGATGGATGAAAAGTATGAGAGATGGTCTAACAGTGTTGGTGTCTGGCATCATTGGATGTTTTGATGATATTAAAAAAGAATAACGTGTATTTATCCAATCCAGTCTTACTAAGACTTTTTCTGGAGGTCAGAAAATGTCAAGATGAGAAAAGTTCTCCTAATAGCCAGCGAGCTCATCTCATTGCCAGGATGTGTAGCACAATCAACGTCTGGACCACAGAGAGAGACAGAAGTGTCTCAGCCACCGGCCTCGATTAAAGTAACAACATGATTCCTGTTGGTACAAACTGGAGCTTTGTGATTTGATATTAAAGGCAGGGCTTGAAGCAATAGCAAACAATTAGCCATATGTTGTAAACATCTGCTCGGTTAACAAATTCAATGAAATGCAAATAGACAAACAGCGAAATTGAGATGTATGTTTCCATTGAATGAATCAGGAGACCACTCCGACACTATTATCTGTATGAGTTTAGCATAGAATTAACAATCATAACAAATCAGTGATTACAGAAAGAAATACACTGAATGTGAGCCAACTTTGATGTCAAGCACCTTAAACTGGCTTCCTCATGGGTGTGCGTTTTTGTACTCTTTATGCCAGTAAACTGAGCGGAGCTGCTGCTAAAATTGCCTAAGGTGTAAGAATCATTTTTTAAGTTCAGTTTCTCTTTAAGAGTTAAATGTGCACTCGCAGAAAGAGAGAGCAGTGAAGGGTTGTTTTTTGTGTCTGTCTTGTGTGAAGTCTGTGCAACCAAACTGTAACCATTAGTACTGAAACAACAACTCAGAAACATAGCAGACAGTGATTTGCTCATTTAAAAGGGACCCACAACTAGTCTTGCTCAATTATCTCTTTGGAGTTCTTTTAGTGCTTAGTGGAGAACAGGTGGCTGTAAAAATGGTCTGCCTGTGAACATACTTATATGTTACCTGTTTTCTATACTCAAGTGTCCTCTACATAGCCAAGTACTCTATACAGGCTAGGGGATACAATAACTAATGATATTATTGCTATTGGGTCATGGTAAAAGTGCAAAAACTGGATATGTACTTTCATGGAATTGTAATGAAATATAACAACAGCTTGGCAATGGTTCTTGGGGCGCTGTTGGCCTACCGGTTTAATTGCATGCCCCATATACAGAGGCTATAGCCCTCTTCACAGCAGTTGCTAGTTTGACCCCCGGCAACAAACATTAGCTGCATGTCTTTCCCAGCTCTCTACCCCCCAGGTTTCCTGTCTCTCTTTAGCTGTCCCATCAATAAAGGCACAAAAACCTACAATGGTTCTATGTGATGATGTTTTTAGAAATATTGATATAGAAAAGTGAAACACAAAATCTCCTGCGACTATAAACAGTAGATCCTTATTTAAATTTCAACCCTCATGTTAGCTATCATAAGAAGCTTGATTTTGTATGCTTGATATTGTCAGCTACAATCTGTTGGTTAGAAATATAAACTTTGTTCACCCCATTTCCAAAAGGCATTGGGATGCTGTGTGGAATGTGAATGGAAACAGAGTGTGATGATTCAATGTCCTTATTGAATTGAAAAAAATACACATTCAAAGTGTTGTTTTGGGAAAAGTCTATTTTGCCAGCAACATGCTTTAAAAAAGTTAGGACAGTGGAAGTGATGACGTTCACATTATGCCACCAGCACAAAGCTGAAAGAGTGAACTTAAGGAACACATTACACTCAACTTTGGTACATTTCCAAGGCAGAGCTCCTGAACATTTTTGGAAAAACTCAGGTGTACATATGTTAGAGGTGTCGGACTAAAGCAGGTTTTGTCAGTCTGTAGTTATTGAAGATAAAATCAAATAATGCATGGGTGGTCAGTGGGGACTTTCTGGCTTTATATGTCCTTGCCTGTGTGTGTGTGTGTGTGTGTGTGTGTGTGTGTGTGTGTGTGTGTGTGTGTGTGTGTGTGTGTGTGTGTGTGTGTGTGTGTGTGTGTGTGTGTGTGTGTGTGTGCGTGTGTGCGTGTGCGAGTGAGAGCGAGGAGGTCATTCAACACAAGACAGTGCTCAAAGTACAACGAGACAATTTCAAACACTGCAGTCAATTTGCTCAGGTTACATGAGCTGAGACTTTCTCCCGAAGATCATAAAATATTTAACATTCTACATTTTCTCCATGGAATACCCCGAGTTCCACATCGCTGGTTCAATGTCAATATATGCTATGTATTGGATATCTTTCCCCAATGCTTTTGGGTATTTTCCTGGTGTATATTCATTGCAGTCGAGGAAACATAATACACCCCTGGTGATGCAATTGCCTCAGATAGAATTAATCCTCTAGCCCTGACAGTGTAGATACCTTTCAGGCAATATTTGAGATATACTGTGTATTTATCCTCCTACCTTGACATGTATACCATGGAAAGCAGTTTGAAGCCCTCATTATACCAACAAAGTGGTTAAAGCCCTGATAGATAGATGGTGATTGTCACCTTTAATGTGTTTCACTGCTGCAGCCAATAATGTGGTCTAAATTAATGACACAACCCTCCTACCAGTTTTCTGATATCAACTTAGCATGCATACCCACAGACATCCTTCAGAGGGACTTATAGTGTCTGTGATATGGTGCTTTTAAGCCACTGGCATGTCTGTCAGTAGACACAGAGATAAAATGGGGATTTTTATAGGTTATTCCACCCCCCTCCATTAGCTATAAGGACATCCATGTAACCAGATTCAGATATCTTTCTCACACATGGTCCAGAATACAAAACCATCCCTCCCTGGGTCTTCAGAAGGGAAGAGGGTTACAGCAGCTGTTCAGAGGTTCACATTGTGCCAAGTCTTATTTAGTGGAAGTTTTGATATCACTTAATAAAAATTGGTTAGAGTGCAAAATTGGATTTTTCAATGTTTAGTTGTTGAAAAAAATGCTCACAAACTGATGGATGAACTGTTGTGCAGGAAGCCGATCGGGCCAGCTGAACCAGTTAACTGGCAGAGCTTTACAATGTATTTGTTTTAAGGATATCATAGAAGACTTACCCGGGGAGTCCACAGGATGCGTGTGCACCGCATTACGGCTGCGACGCATGTTTGGAGCGTAGCGCAGCTCAGAGCAGGCAGGATCAGCTGGGTCCAGCATGGAGAGAACCACATACAAACAACAGGTTACAGAGCCTTTCTGTGGTTGAATTTCTGCTCATTTGGACAGTGTTCCATTACTTTAGTGCTTTTATCATCACTGAGTATGCTGCAGAACTGTTAAGTTTTGTATTTGCAAGTTCTAAACCTGCAAAAACGAAACTTAACAGTTTAACATCGAGTTTAATAATAATAATTTGGCTCTATTTTGTTGTTCTGTTACCTTCTGACAGTTATTATCTTAAAGTCCTGCTGTAGTCGACCTGGATCACATATATATGGCTGTTTGTAGCTCAGTATTTCTGATCTAAACAATCTTTAAACAGTCTGGAGTCCGTACATGATGCGTTATTTTGAGATTGGCGGATGTTGCATGCGATCCTCGTGCCTGACTTCCTGTCCAGGTCGTTTTTTTCTGTGCATATTGACGCATGCTGGGCACGGGCTCCGTCGAAAATAGACTTGAAGCGTATCTCTGGCAGAGCGGCGCGGGGGCACGCTCCCGAGACGAAGCTGACAATCAGTGACACTGGGATAAAATGCAGTTTTTCCTTTTTTTTTTTTTTAAATACAAGCGCCAAGAATGTAAGTGGACTACTTTTTCGTTTTTAACTTCAATTAATGTTAATAATGTTTGCTTCAATCACTGAATGAAGCCTGCCTTTATTAGGGACAAGAGTCGAGACCTTTAATTGCTTGCACAAGTCTTGCTCAGCACTCACTCAGGGGAGGGGGGGTGAGCAAGCGAGCGAGCGAGCGAGAGGTCTAAGGCCTTAAGAGTGTTACGGTATAGGCCATTAATTTGTTTTGTAATGTGTAGGTATGTTTTAGGCATGTTAAATCTGAAATAAAAATACTTATACAAGTAGTTATGTCTCCTTGTATTAGCCTGTCCTCCTGTTATTGACATAATGCGTAAATATAGATATTCAAATGGTTCGAACCTATGGGTTGTTTTTTTTTAGAGGGAATATTCGAACGTCATTTTGGAGCAATTTTGACAGCCCTAACCTGAACAGAAGTGGACACTATAGATTTTAGCACTTCCATATTGGCTTTATTCTCAGGTTGCTGTTTGCGTCCAACAAGGTTTTTTTCTGTCTGATTAAAGATGAAAAACTTTTACACACAGTGCTTTGTTTTGCAGAAAGCACACTTTGTGACTTTAATGAAAATGGTTTATAGTCTGAGTGTACCCTCAACTCAACTTTATGTATAAAGCACTTTAAAACGACCACAGCCGGAACAAAGTGCTGTACATAAATAGACAAACAAGGCAGGCATAAAAACAATTAAAACACAGGATAATAAAACAATAAAAAACAATAAAACAATAAATAAAAACAAACCATAAAACACTAAAACAGGAGCAGAGTCTCATGCAGGGTTGAAAGCCAAGGAATAAAAATGGGTTTTAAGACGAGTTTTAAAAATGGACAGCTTGCATTTATTCTAAACTGCTGCTTGTAGTTTCACATTAGTGGATAACACTAAAGCAGTTTTTTTTTTCAAAATGGAGATGGGTGATCTATTTCTGTGCCTTTTTATTCAAGGCTCTGATAAATATTTTTTCCTCTAAAATGTTCCACCTCCAGTTATGAGTGCTTCAGTGAAAAGGATGTGTCAGCTGAAATATTTCTGGCCTTTTGTTGAAATTTCAAGTGTTTTTTTAAAAAATGTGTAAAGTAAAAGAGATGCCATTGATTGTTTTTCTTATCTCTGAACCCAGTCAACACAGCTAACTACACAACCTTTGAAACACAACATTTCGTCAAAAGGGCACAAAGGGTTGGTACAAACTGACAACCTCTGGGAAGTTTTTCATTAATTTAGCTTTAAACTATATATTTTACTGAACAAATAAACGATCTCTGTAGTGCTGCAGAACATCTTTCCTCTGCAGCAAACACCACTTATCCCATGACAGCTTAATGATAACTCTTAGCTCAGCACCAGGGAAGTGCTCACACTTATCCTCACAGTCAGTTATTATAATTACATTTGAAACATTCATCTGATGCTTTTGTTGTCAGAGTGACATTAGAATGAGATTAAGATCAAAGATAACGTGACAAACCACGAGAGGTGTACTTGTGCAACTGCATTAATTAAACAGAAGCACTACACTACAACAACTTTAATTTTAAGAGGCAAATCTTACATTGAGTTTGAAAAGCTACCTGACATTTTGAACATGGGTTGGATTGGCTGAACAAAGGACAGAAAAGTTACAGGACTTTGTGTTTTGTCACTTATTTATAGATCTGAATTTAGGGTTTACATTCTTTCAATATAAATGAAGATGAATTACATGGATTCATGCATGTACCCTCTCTGCTTTTAAGAGTAGGCTTCAAACATTCCTCATTTGATAAAGCTTATAGTTAGAGCTGGCTCAAGCTTGGACCAGCTTGTATTGCTGGTGTGGTAGAATTCATCAATAAACTGGACACTGGACACAGAAGACTCAGGAGACTCTGATGGCTTACATTGAAATAGCTTAAGTAGAACTTGATCGAGGGGAAATATCATAACATTACACAGCAGGAGAGTGCAGTGCAATGCCAAGTCAATTCTGTCAGACAATCCCTCAGGCATGGTATTCATCCCCAAAGACGACACTAAAGTTAGAGACCCATATTTGGAAAATAAGTAACAAAACAATTGGGAAGAAGAACAGTGTTCTACCATGGAGGCACTCCCTGAATCAAGGAATATCCTGCTGTTCTCCCCATCCATGTTGTCTTTGACTCCAAGCCTGCCTCATTTCAAAATGACATTTTTTTGTCACAGTTAAGTTAAAACGTTTTAACAATTAGTGTTTTATTCTGAAAATGAACTGTATGTTTTTGTTTAGTTTTGGCGCCTGTCTTTCTGTCCCGCTCCATCTGCTCTGTGCATAATGATGCGTTGTGCTCCGGCATCCAGCAAAAATAGAAGTCTTGCGTATCTGTTCCGTTTCGTTCCGACCTGCCGTATTAGAGACGCACCTGGAACGCAACGGAGCGGATCCAGTGGGAGTTAACACATTGACTAGAATAGAAACCTATCAGATCCGGTGCTGTGACGGATTGGAGACGGACCGGACAAGGATCTGGTGGAGTTTGACTGTAAGTCTGCCAAAACGTACAGATAAAGGCAGGAGCAGGGAGAAGGACCTTGATTACTACAGTAACCCTGTCTCGCCTTGCACCCAGTGGCGTCTGATGACATAGATGAAGTTACTCTGCCCCTAGACTGGAAAGATACAAGTGTTAAATATTCTAACATACATATATGAGACCACGAAAATTCCACAACATCTGGGATCCTGTGTCCTCTGTCTGCCTATCACTTACTTTAACTCTCCCTGTCCCATTAAATTTACTACCACTGGCCTTTTTTGGAGTCCCTGAGTTCCCTTGTCTTGTAGTTTCCTACGACAGCCTGCTGTCTCACTACTATCATCTTGCTCTCTTCATCTCCCTCTCCCTCGGTCTCAGCAGATGTGTGTCTAACATGAGACTGGTTCTGCTGGAGGTTTCTGCCTGTTAAAGGAAGTTTGTCCTTGCCACTGTAACTTGCTAAAAGCTGCAAAGTGCTCTGCTCATGGTGGATTTAGATGAGATCAGGCTGAGTCCTGCCTGTAAAATGGATCTGGATCTTATCCTGTCTTGATGTGGGGTCTTTGATTGATTGATTCAATGTTAAGCCCTGTGTATTTTTTTTTAAATATTTTTCTTATATCTTTTTTCTCCCATCTTCAGGGAGCTTCCATCACATTCAATTCAAAACAATTTTGCAGTTCATCATCTTGGGGGGGATGAGTATGTACATTGTTATATCACGCAGTCTGTCCTATGGTTGCCAAACCTTTCACTCAAAATCTCAGAAGTCGATATCCTTGTAACACAAAAGGTAGAGCAAGCTGATCCACAAATATATTCAGAGACATCAGGGGTACATGGATTGCTGTACGAAAATGTCATGGAAATCCAATTACCGATAAGAGGTGTCAGCCTACATGGCATCTCAGTGGTTATAACACCCAACTTGAATGGTGTAAGCTAAGGCTCCATACACATGTCACTACTGTTGTTACCCAGCCACAAGAATAGAGGTAATGTTGTTTATCTGATCTTGCTCTAAGACCTCTGGCTGGACATCCTGACTGTTCTCATGACTTATAGAAAAAGCTTGCTGTACTAGGCAGAAAGATGTCTCTCATATTGTAAATGTGCAGCATACAAACACAGTAATAAGCAGAATGTAATGTTTGCTTTATGGAAGGACATCAAAGTCAGGACACGTTAACGCTGTGCTGCAGAAGCTTTTCTTGTCAGCTGACATTTCCATCATATAGACATGTGGGCCCAAGGGGCAGACGCATAGGAGCTAACATCAGCAGCCGGCTAACACAACAAGATGCCTTACATCTATACACGTTCATTCATCAGAGCATCAGCTTCCTGCCCAATACTACACCCTTCTAAAACATGTACCCCTATGGTCTATTTGTTTCTGCATCCATCCATCACTTTCAGCAGCTGAAGAGATTTATGATCACTTCACAGCTTCTCTAATCTGAGCTCATAAACTCTGCAGGAAATCTGAGGCAATCACTTACACCTCTGTCACTCTCTTGTTGTCTCTACTTAAAGGTTTATGTCCAGGTGTTAAATCTGATATTACAATTGACATATCTATCACTCCCCACTCCATCTATTTGCATTTTCAGGCACGTAACTAGTTTCCTTTCCCTGAGTGATTCAGATTACAACCAGAAGGTCTAAAGTCTCAAGAGAGCAGAATTTACAAGCAGCTCACATTTTTCTGTGGTTTATTGACAAATGAGCTGCATTTCATTTCTATAACTTCACCCATCATTGATCGTGAAGGAGAAAGGATGACAATGAGAACATCTTTCTAACATCTAGATGTGAGCTTCCTTATTGAAGTGACTCTGAAGAGCAGAGCTCTGGAAAGGTCATGTTTCCATCCAGAGCTGATGGACATACTGTACCTTCATCACAGAACCTTTCCTCTGGGAAGCATCAGGTTCACGTCAGTCTTAATGCATATTAAGCATGTTCATGCTTTGGCTTGAGAATTTTAGCTTTTCACACTGACTATGGTCTTCTAGGTTAAGGACATTAATCCACAATCTATAAATCACACTAACTTAAATGGGGAGTAGCGCTGGCTGGTCTGGGACTACATGATCAGTGTGATGTGAAGGGGTGGTCTAAGGGCGAACTTTGTCTCAGTAACTTTGTTTCCCTGTGTGATATTTAATGCAATGACAAAGTCTGTGCAAGATAATTGGATCTGGAGGGCAAATCAGGGATCACTGACTTAAGCTCTCTGTTTAGTTGGCAGCAACTTTTTGGAATCCGTTTGTTTGGCAACAACAGGAGACTTCATCGAGTCACTTTACCTGACTGAAGCTCAGTTCCAAGTTGCTCATCGGTCTAATCATCTGATGCTCACTAAGGGTGATTAACATGACTAGGTCAGTGTAAGCTTTAGACAAAAACAACGATTAAGGGCCTGATACCTATGGAACCACACATTTTATATTGTTTTTAAAAATAGAAAGAGTAATTCACTACACTGGTTGAGCTTATGCTAGTCAAAGCTAATTGTATTCCTTACATTCAACTCTCTTGATCTCCTTTGTGCTTCCAGTTTGATCTTTTTCTAATCACTTTCCTTCTTATTGCCTCTCCGCCTCCCTTTTCTCAGTGACTTCTGTCTTCCCATTGAAACATGCCAATTGCCCTTTAGCCTCAGATTGATTTTATTGGCCAGCACCCCAGCCAGTAAGCTGCTGGCTAACAAGATCACCGCTGGTTGCACTAAACGTAACTGACAACAAAGAAACTGGTTTTCTACCTTGAGGGAATGGGCACAAAAGTGCACATGGACACACACGGACACACACACACACACACACACACACACACACACACACACACACACACACACACACACACACACACCTCATCAACCAAGCAAAACCTCTGCATTTCACAAATCCTGGGTCTCATCAAGATAGATCTGACTATAGATTCACCTAATCGAGTGTGTGTGAGTACTACCAAGGGGTAGGACACATTTGGAAGTGTGAAGAAAATAGGTTGTGTGTGTGTTTGTATGTGTGTCTTTTGTCATTTGTGTGTCTGCATGACCGCCCCTTCATCTCACTCCCTGCTTGTTCAGCATTAGTGACTGTCAGGTGCCTGGAGGGAGGTCCCACTGCTCGAACCAAACCCACACCAGCTGCTGCTGCTGCAGCTCTTAGCTGTTTATCGCTTCAATCTAGTGTATGTGTGTGTGTGTATGTGTGCGAGTGTGTGTCTGGGAGAGAGATTCAAGGCTGAAAACTGTCAATATTCTGCAAATTTTATCACACAGAGTAACTGCACAATAATTCAAAACATTTCTTATAGAAAGGATTTACTATATTACTACAACTGTGTTATTTAAAATAGGTTGTATTTGAATGCATTGATTGGAATAATGGTGTCATATCTTTCTGACAATCAGGTTTTTGTCCACCTTGAATTGTGGCCATTGTAACAGCGGCTCCAAACACTTCAGCCTTTAGCACAGTCAGATATTTGATCATATGAAGTAGTTTGCTTCTCACCAACCATTCACTGTAATGTGACATGGACTGTGAGATTTTGTACGAGAGGAATAGAAACGAGTAGAAGAAGCACAAGTAGAAGATTAGAGAGTTTGTTGTAATACTCCATCAAAAGGATTCCTAGCGTTCAAGAGGAACTCCAGGCTAGGACAGACAGTTACAAACAAGAAAGCAGCGCCTTTTTCTGTCAAGTAAAACTGATAACTGGGCTGAGAAATGACTCATGGGATACACATTGATGAATTTTTACAGCTGCAAAAGAACATACTTCCCTGTATTTACATAATATGCTCTGAACAGTGGTCCAAGGCTAAGGTAGAACAGCATTGTATGGCAACACAAAGAGCAGAGACTTGGTAGTTGGGATGCCACTATTGATTTTGCGTCCTATGAAAAATCATGCATTGTCCCTTTAAATGTTACTTTATTTTCAGGGCTTGTCATTCATAGGCTCTTTGAATTGTCCTTACTACTCTCTCCCACATAGCGCTCCTACATGGTAGCGTTATTCTTTCCCAAAGTGTTTAACTCTACAAATGGCCCTAGTCTTTTGAATGCTCATGCTTTCCATCTTGCATACCCTCACTCTTATTTGGTTACCATGGTAACCCATCTCTCTCTCTCTCTATCTTTATTGCCTTCCCCTTCTGCTCGTTTCCCCGTGTTACCGGCCAGGTTTGCTCAAACATGTATGTGAGGGATAGAAGTTTGCAAGTTTTGTTTATTTTGTGTTACAGAGGTTACAATGTCTGCTGATTGTATATCGATGGAACTTTTTGAAACAGAGAAGAAAAGTCATGTAAGGGATCTGATGAGTCAGACCAGTCAGGGTCCAGGAGGCAGACACCCTCTCTACTTTTAAGAGAAGGCTTCAAACGTTTCTTTTTGAGAAAGCTTATAGTTAGAGCTGGTTCAGGCTTGGACCAGCTCTTAGTTATGCTGCTATAGGCTTAGACTGCCAGGGGAACTAACACACTTGGAGCCTCTCTCTCTGCCTGTCACTTACTTTAACTCACCCTGTCCCATTACAGTTACTAACCATAGACATTTCTGGAGTCGCTGAGCTTCCTTGTCTCGTAGGTTCCTCTGACTCCAGCTGCTAACGACTACTATCTTTCTCACCACTATCGTCTCTCTCTCTCTGCATCTCCTTCTATCCCTCTTTCAAACCCTAATATGGTCTCAGCAGATGTGTGTCAAACATGAGTCTGGTCCTGCTGGAGGTTTATGCCTGTTTAAGGAAGTTTGTCCTTGCCACTGTAACTTGTTAAATGCTGCAAAGTGCTCTGCTCATGGCGGATTAAGATGAGATCAGACTGAGTCCTGTCTGTAAGATGGGACTGGATCTTATCCTGTCTGTAAGATGGGACTGGATCTTATCCTGTCTTGATGTTGGGTCTTTGTTAATAATATAAAATAGAGTACGGTCTAGATCTGCTCTGTTTTTAAGTGTCTTGAGATAACATTTGTTGTGCTTTGGCGCGGTATAAATAAAGATTGATTGATAGATTGATTGATGCTTCTATAGCTAACTCAAGCTGCAGCTGAAATAACACATTCACTCACAGGATACTCTGCATGCCAGGCTATTTGGTAGACAAATGGTGAGTTAACTTTATAATTTCACACGTACTCTCTGTCCTTCACGATATTATGCTCCTTTTTTTATTCAAACACAATTTTAGAGTGAAAATGAATGTTGGGATTCAAAATATACCCAGGCTGTTTCATATGCAAAAAAGTTATTGTTAGCCATCTTTTCCATTACAACTGTGGTGTTACATTTTCTTCTTCCAGTTTTCATTTAGTTATTCAGTGTGGGCTTGATGGAAAGAGAGAGTCTGTCTCTCTCTGCTTGTCAGTTTCTATTTTTTAAGAACGTTAATATGTGTCCTTTTTTTCCTCTTATGTTCCTTCAACACGGCAAGATCATAAAACAATCTCTTTTTCATCTTAACGGGAAGCACAAACATTCACTTGCATGCAATAACACCATTGGTAACTACAGTGAAAGTGAACACAAAAGAAGACATGAAAACAGAATCACCGGGCCATGTCTCTGATGATATTATAAGCTCATACTGTTCTTCAGATCTTAACAGAACAAGACTGAAGGAATCAATACAAGGTCAATGCTTTAACCTCAATACACCTGGTCAGTTTGTTACAGAGAGAACAAAGGCTATTAATGTTGGAGTGGCATAATCATGGCTGCTTGGTCCATGTCGACTGTGTGGAGTACAATACAAAGCCCCTTTAACCCTCTGTAAGCCCTAGGAAAAAGTAACGTTGAAGGTCTTAAGGCGATCAAAAATGAGCATTGCTTTAAACTGATATAAATATGTCATATATTGATGGATCATTCAAATTTTTTTTTAAATCTCTTAATTAACTTCAGTATTAATGTGACATACTGAATGTTCACTAATATTATAATTAACCCTTTAGTTACGACGTGTTTAAGAGCCAGAGAGAGGAATTTAGGGGAAGAAAAAAACACCAAAAATGGATCAGCTCCTGCATAATATAATGAAAACTGGAATTCTTTTTTTGAGTCAACACATTTTGACATATGTTGATGACTTACAACAACACTTTTTTTATCACTGCATTATTTTTCATGTAATGTCCTATGTTTAAAAAAGTTACGTTGAAGGTCTTAAGGCGACCAAAAATGGGCATTGCTTTAAACTGATATAAATATGTCATATATTGATGGATCGTACCAATTTTTTTTTTAATCTTTAAATTAACTTCAGTGTTAATGATACATACTAAACATTCACTAATATTATAATTAACCCTTTAGTTACCATGTGTTACAGTGCCAGAGAGGGGAATTTAGGGGATGAAAAAACACTAAATTATTATCTCCTGTATAATACAATGAAAACTGGAAAAAAAAATTTGGGGTCAACACATTTTAACATATGTTGATGACTCACAACAACACTAATTAAATGACTGCATTATTTTTTTTGCAAAGTCATGTTTTTTATCAAAAAGTCACAATTTTGGCCTCAAATTGACCAAAAGTGGGCAGTCTAAACTGTTATAAATATGCCATACAATAATATATTTTTTCAAATTTTGAAAAAAAATCTTTCAATGGAAGTCATTCATCACTATCAATTGAAACAAATTTTATTTTCAAAAGTTTAACCCTTCATATGCCAGTCTGTGACTGATCCTTTGTTATGAAAAAACCCATGAAAAGCGAATGAGCTTTCTCTATAGGTTTTTGGCTATAATTTGACCCCCCTACACACACACACACATTACTGTCACCATGCACATATACATACATCAATCTTGAGGATCAATATCAACACACAGAGACCTTCCTTGGTTGAATCTAATTTCAAAATTGCATGGAAGGCTCCAAAATGTAAAACTATAGCTAAAATTCCCAAAAAGAGCCAAAAAAATGATAATCAAAACCTACATGAAGTTTGGCCCACAGTGGAAACATGAAAAGTGGTTCATTCAGCTGAAAACCCTGAACATCATAGATTTTGAAGGCAAACCTACAATGTCAAAGCTGTTTTGAAAAAAAATAGGATTTTTTCCTGCAGAATAATGGCATTCAAACTTTGAGTGTTTTATGCTTTTAGGTGGGGATTTAATCAGGGCATTTTTCCCATAAGGAATTCATTACTCCAATTTTGGCTACAGATATTCCCACACACACAAAATAATTTCACTAAACACACACATACACCACTTCCAGACATCTCAAGGTATGCAGTGAACTCAAAAAAGTCTGAACCCATTTGCCCTTTGGTACTCTAGAGCAGGATTTGTGCCCCTAGTGGACAAAGGGAGAGTAGCATGAATTTGGCAAAGGGATGAAAACTAAGAAAATGGCGCCATCTGGTGTTCTATGGTAAAAATCAAAATTTTAGGTCCCTGTGGTTTGGTTCACAACAATGAGTAACTCAGAACCTTTTTTTCTGATGTAGTAATTCCAGGATCAAAAAACGTGGTTTGAATGGGTTTCAATGGCTGCCATTTTTGGCTTAAGAGCACGAACGTTAGTAAAATGAGTACACTGGAGGACATTACACTTACCAAATCATTTATGTAAAAATTTTGTAAATTGACCCAAAAAACTCCACTGTCTTTAATATCATGCCCCAAGCTTAGAAAAAAACACCAAAACACAACAGGCGAATATTGCAAATGACCAAAAATGGGCTAAGGCTTACAGAGGGTTAATAGCCTTCCAACCTGCGTGATGTGATTTCTAAATGTCACCGTGTTCCTGCAGCCATCTCTTCTCACAATGCTAAACCTGACACATTCATTACCACAAACACACTGAAGGTGACATTCAAATCAGCTTCAAGATTAAAATCTGAAGCCTGACTCCAAATAAAATGAGAGGAAAAAAATCAGACAATATTATGACTAAAGATGACTGAGACTCTTCAATCTCTGCAGCATTTTCTATGCACTCACATTTCTGCAGCAGGAACAGTGCTGGTGTCAACATGAATATTCTCACAATCATTTATTTATGAGTGAATTTCACATTTGTGCCTGAAAGTGCCAATGTGCTGTGTAAAGACTTGTGTTCAGACACACATTCAAGACACAATGAAACGTAACAAGTTTCTAAACTCAACACCTAGAGGCTTAGATTGGACTGACAAACAACCAAGAATGAGCTCATTAACTTTGCTGTGAAACTTTAGCAGATCATTATAAGGAGTTGTGTTAGGCTTTAAACCAGGGCTTCAAATAATGCCTAGGTCAGATCAAGCAACTATGAAGCAAATAATGAATTAAAAATACTTGATGGTGCTTTTTTTAAAGGGATTATCTCTAGTTAAATAGATTAAATTCAATAAGAAGGAGCAAAAAATATGTTATAGGGTGAAGACTTGAAGGTGAGGGGCTGAAATGTAAAATTCATATAGCGTGGGGTTCAATTTTGGTTAAATTAAATGCCCCAGTTGATGGTAAAGAGAGACATCCAACATGCCATCTCTTCAAAACATCCATGCATTACAGATGTCCTCCCATGACGAGCAACGTTGAGGGTGAAATCCTTCCTGATTTAGAAGTGTTATGGCGTTGTGTCGGATGCAGTCATGTTGCTGTTTTATGTGCCTGTTACTTCCTGGTTGCTGTTTTGCATGTGCCATACTTCGGCGTCAATTCTACGGCATCGGCAGTCTGCATTGCCCCCGTACCGTAGCCATCACGCACCTCCTCTGAATTGTAACTACGTATCAAACCATTGCAGACAGCATGCCCTGTGATTGGTCGACTGGACAGCATTGTATTTCCTGCACAGCACTTCCAGAATCGCCACCCATCGTGCATTTCTTCTCCTCTCTATTCTTCCCTGTAAACATTGCAGTATGACAAACAGCAACATGTATCAGCTCTAAATTAACATGATAAGTTCAGAATCACTGTAAAAAAGTAAACAGGATACGTAGCGGGCTGGATACAGATGACATGACTATCGGAGAGACCACACTACCCTCAAATGGTTTGGCGGAGTATTGCTGCGCAACATGGAAACATCAACACACAAGTATGTAGTGCTCACGTCCACATCGGCAACTACTGCGTTAGGGTCAACGCAGAAGTATAAACCAGGCTCTACTTATCAGAATTAGTAGTGACGCAAGACATCTCACTCCTCAGTACTTTACTTTGTTTACCTGTTGCTTCTTGTTTCACTTCTCAGCAGTTAAAAAAAAATGGTTTTAGGTCCACTCACAGCATGAAAACATGACTCCACAGGCTACTTTATTTACTATTAGATTTATCCACAACTCAATCTGTCAATGATTTTTGTCAAATATGTGTCAGGAGGCTAGTATTATAGGGACTCACTTCAAATAAATCTAGCCCAAAGTATTATCAAGAAGGAGCCTCTCGTATTTGTTACCGTCTTTAGTTTTGTTGTCCCTGCTTTACTTAACACCCACCAAACTGTGACGCCAAACGGAGGTACACATACAGTACAGTAAGTTCCTTCAAATTTGAGTTACTTTTTGTGGAGTAATTTCTTCTACTACTTGCTCATTTTTCCAGTTTATTGATTGCCAATGTGACATGTCTGTTTAAACCTTAATTGGCAGATGGTTGATTGGCTATCTTTAATTGGCTGCTGCTAACTGACTGCCCATCTGTGTACTAGCATTACTCGCACAGCTAGCTTTGTGACGGCACTTCACTCTGCCATGTCTCGCTTTAGCTGCATGCCTCCCCCTTCTTTTTTGTGCTTTTTAAAACTCAAACCGTTGGTAGCATGAGCACAGTCGACTCCACTTAAAAAAAGTGACACACATTAGCATAAATTTGGTTTAGACTTTTTACCTGTCATCTGTCTGCTGTTCCTCCTCCAACAGTCGCCTCAAACACCACCATGCCCTCAGGTTACAGATTATCAAGACTCCCCTGTTTCTACCTAAGCACCACCAACTATGTACTTAAGTCTCTCCCCGTCAGGCAGTCAGAACAGTCATTAGCATAAATCTCATCATGTGATTTTCCTTCATCAGCAGCCTGTTTGATTGTCAGGTATGAAGGCACACGCTCCCCTGTCTGTGCTGACAGTGATAGCTGTCATTCTCCAAATGAAAGACAAAGGAAAAACATCTGCTCTTGTGATTTTCTCTATTGTTCCCTTATTTGTTATTCCACGCACTTTCTCTTGGGAAATTATTTATTGTAGCTCAAGTCTTATCCTTCATATTTATTCCATCTGTCAGTGGACCTCAAAAGGAAATATTATTAAACTGTTCAACAGTCAGCATAAAAGATTGTTTGACTGAATCAACAATCTGTGTGACATTTTCACCGTGGCCACTGAGGGCAGCTGTGAAATCTACAGGGTAAACCTTACTTTTAGTTTTATATATTGCTGTTAAGCTTTACTGATGCATTTGATACCTCCAGAGTGAGCATCTGGAGGGCTATGTCATCAGGGCTCATTAAAAAAGCACATGTTTACTTGCTTTTAAAGCAGATGCTTGATTCAGTAAGACAGTATGATGCCCTTTTAGATGTAGAATAAAGATGTTGTTGTTCCCTCCATGTGTGCAAAACACGTGCAGCACAGAGCCTCATCATCTATGGTGGGCCTTATGAGGTGAGAGGATTTTTATTCATCCAACTGGTTTCTGCAGTGTGATAAACATTACCAAGGTACTGAACATCCAGTGTTCACCATGTATAGACTCTACCTGGGCTTTGCACCAAGGCATATTAACGGCCACCTGAGTATAATGGGGGATACATTTTAGCGTTTAATATATTTATTGTAGGAGATAAGACACAATCTGCTATAAATTGGCTTTAGCACAGCGCCTGCTCACTTTGCTCCTTTATCTAGTTTATTCCTCATGTAGCTCAGCTGCTCTAAAAAAAGATAATGGGTGAAAATGATTTAAAATTTGTGTCATGTCTTTGAGGCGATTTAATGAAAAATACTGCTGATCAGGAAAGTTAACTGGACTAACGCACACAGTAAGGAAGAAGGAGAAAGAGGTGAGGCAGGCTTGTAGGTGTAAGGGGAGAGGGGAGGTGTAGGGGTTAGAGCTTCTTTTGTGAAAGGAGAAAAATAGTCTGGCTGCTAGTAATTTATTTCTGCTTATTTATTGACAAGTTATAAAAAGGACACTCCAGAGGGATTGAGTCTCTCAGAAGTGAAAATGGGAAGATGTCCACCATTCTGTGAGAGACTGTGTGAGCAGACAGATCAACATTTTCAGAATTATGTTTTATGTTAGTATAAAAATTGGGAAGAAATTGTGGATATCATCATCACAATTCATCCATTTACTCTGGCTGTGATTGTTGGGCCCTCAGGTGACACTGCATCGAAAACAGACATGACTCGGTAGTGGAAGTCGCTGCATAGGCTCAAAATTACATCCACAATACTTGTCAGTGAACACAGTTTATCACTGCATCCTTAACTGCAAGTTAAACCATGCAAAGACCGACCACATATAAACATGGTTGAGCAACTTTTCTTTGCCTAGGCCCATTTAAGTTTGATTGAGGCAAAGTGGTAAACTGTCCTGTGGTCTGACATATCAAAAAAAAATCTCTTTGGAAATCATGGACCCTATGTCTTCTTCTCTAAGCAGAAGGGGGACTGCTCGGGATGTTATCAGTGCAAAGTTCAAAAGCCAGAATCTGTGAGGGTATTAGGATGCAGAAGTGCTCATATCACTGGTAGCTTACGGACGGATCTTGGAAGGCAAAATTCATGCTAAACAATTTATACAGGTTTTGGAGCAACTTATGCTGCCATCAACCAGACAATACCTTTTTTATAGAAAACCTTGCATATTTCAGCAACACAATACCAAACCACATTCTGCTCGTATTACAACAGTATAGCTCCTTAGTAGTAGAGTCCAATTCAGAACTAGCTTGTCTGTAGTCTCGACTTGTAATCCATTGAAAACATTTGGCACATCAAAACACAAATACAGATGATAATGGAGACCTCAAACTGTTGAGCAGCAGAAATCCTATATCAGGCAATAATGGGACATTTCACTTTCAAAACTCCAGAAACTGTACTCCAGGGATTCCAAACATTTACAGAGTTTTTTTTCAAAGAACAGGTGATGCAACAAAAGCATAAAACATTCTGTTATGATTCTGTTTTGTTCTTTTTTGTTTTTGTAGGTGTATTTGTTTTTCCCTCTCTCCTTCCTGCTTGTAAGATGGGCAACTTTGAAAAAAACACGAAGACTCTTAAATGTTCCTTCAAGTCTAAGACAGTTATGAAGTCAATTTCGGCCTGCAACTCAAATGTTTTAGTTCAACTTTATCCTCAGTATCATTTTTATATACTTAGACAAAGGCAGCTGATTTGATTAACTGTACAATAGCTAACATATTAAGCCACAAGCTAGCAAATAAACTAATAAACTAATAAACAAGCAGAAAGCCAAATATTTATTTGCGGTAGAGGTCACACAGATGGTTGAGTTTTTGGCTCAATGTCACAAAACTTCACAATTAAACCCTTCCAAACAGATGTTAGTTATCCTCCTCAGGTTTGCATTTGCTCATGGCCTCAGCAGACGGACTGCATGTGGTAAGATAAGGGTGAAAATCATCAGCTAACATTGTTTTGGGGTAAATGATTTTCCATACCGACAGTCTCACTTGCCCTTGGCACTTAGCTTTGCCTTCCGCCTTAAATCAATCCGACTGTCAGACAACTAATTACATATTGACGTCCCTCTGTGTCCAGGTTGCTTCCACAAAAAGGCCACAAAGGAAGTCATTTATTTTAGTTGTCAGCCAAAGAGTGTTGCCTTTAATATTCATTAAACAATTTGTGGACAAAAACACAAGAACACAAACTAAAACTCAGACATGGAGCGACAATCTGAGCTATCATCAAACAGATCATTAAAGATGAAAACACTGGATACCTTCCTGAATGAGCTGATTATTGTAATTGCACTGTGGTTCCTTTGGTACCTTTTGTTTTTGAAGTAAAACATGTTGAACATGAATCAAAGACCCCATTTCCCCACTAACATTTACTGTAATTTCATCTCATACACACTTTCTCCTTCATCATTTCTCTTTTTCTTTCACATCTGACAAAAACTTTACAATTAATTTTTTTGGCTGAAGAGTCTGAAAAATACACAGAATACTGGAAGTGGTGCAGTGGTGAACATACCGACTGGGTGATACTGGTTGCTCCTCTTTTTCTCTACCATAGACATGTGAAAGACAACATGTCATGAACCCTACATTTATTAAAAATATCCTTCAAAAAATGTTATGTTGTTGTTTATTTGAAGGCTCTGAATGGTAAATGGTGACTGAAATTGTACTTACCTATGTAGCGCTTTCCCATTATGTGTCACATACACCCATTGTTACCACATTCATACATCGATGGGAGATGATGCTAATGTAGGAGACCATCTGTCCCCTTTGTCAACATACAATTAAAACCAGAAACCTGTAACTACAACGCTGTTTCAACGCGTGATGTGGAACTACTTAATTACAGTTCTGTGTTAGATAATTGATTCTAATTGGTCAATGCCGAAAAACAACCGTTGGTTACTTCCTAACAGCGTATCACTGCTATAGCTACATCTCTAATTGCAGACTCCAATTAACTGTTATCATATGAATCTGCTGGAAGAAGTCTGATTCATTTGATGTGGGATGTTTATTTGTAATGGAACCCATATAGCAGTGTTTGAGGACTGATAAAGTGAAAGAAAATATCAGTCTCCCATGGACAAGGCAGAAGAACTACAGCATTTGTGGTACTGATTCAAGCTGAAGTTTTCACTTGATTTTATTTCATCATTATTGGAAATGTTCAGTTTCGGCTGAGTAATAACAGCTAAGTTAGCTCATTTTTAGAAGACTAGAATCAGCTGTTTTTCTTAATGCAGCTCAAACTGTGGGTGTTACAATTTTCAGCTGACATACATTATCATTTTTACCTCAATAAAATAATTTACAATCAATATTGGATGTAAAATTACTGATATCTTCAGTAAGTTGCTAAGTAAGAAGCAGAATCATGTAAAGTGAGTGGGTTGGTCTTGCCAATCTGCTAAAACAACCCACTCACTATACATTATACTTTACTTACAAAGTTTAAAAGTCTTTCATAAATTATTCTTGAATAAAAGTAAAGCTTCCAAACATTTGATCTAACAGTTATTGCTAATCTTATTTTACCACTTTCTTTTTTAGTACAAAACTAAGTTAAAAGGCAACAATGTAAACAATGTAACCTCCGGGAGCAGCCAGTACAGTCCCCAAGAGAGTCTGTGTATCAGGGGGAACTTACTCTAGTTGTAACTGTCCTTTCTTGTGTGGATTGTACTCGTTAATATTTGTGCATTCTGTGCAAGTGGATGCACTTGTTTTTGCTTAGAAATATCTTTCATCACTTCAGGTGTGTTTGAGGCAGATTTTGAAGGAAGACAAATAAATCATACGAATCCACGCTGACATCGAAACCCCTAAAGCACTAATCAACAGCGGTCTCAAGCTAATGCAAACAGGCAGCGAGAAGGCCATTCTGTGGGCTTCAATCACCTGATGTCTTACTTTGTGTGTGTGTGTGTGTGTGTGTGTGTGTGTGTGTTTGTGTTTTACAGGTATCTTGGGTGTCGAAGTAAAAGATAAAGAGATGGAGGAGGAAAAATTGCTGAGGGGGAAAGGGAAAATCAAAAAGCCATAGGAGAAAAAAAACAGAGAAAGTAACACTTTCAGGAAGAATTGCCATGTGTCTGTATTTTTAATCTGATGCGCTGCAGTCATAGACTGTATAAAATATGGACGTAGTATCCGTGACGTCACCCATCTGTTCCTAAGAGCTGTTTTGAAGCAAATCGTCGGCAGCAGCCATATTGGTAATGCGGAACTCAACTAGGCAGAGTGTGACGTAGTGTGAGTCTCTTAGCCAATGGCTGTGTGTTCCCGACCGGGAGTCACGTCAGTCATGTCCTTATTTGGGCAAAACTCATAATCTTAATATCTTCTTAACCGTCACGTTAGAAAAAAATTCACCCCCCATACAGTGTGTGCCATTAGAGAGATTAGCGTTGTAGGGCCAAGCCGTTTTTTGAACCAGGCTGTAAACATGTTTATTAATGCTGCAAAGATCGTCTTTTTCCCATTCATATCTATGTGGTTTCCGGTGTTTCTGCAGCCAGCCTCAAGCGGATTTTCGATGTATTGCAGTTTATATCACTTCCGCATTGGCTTCATCGTTTGAGACCGGAGTTTGCCGCTTGGCTGCAGTATGCATCACATCTACCAGGCCTACTGTTAACACTCAATGTTAAGATGTAACCAAATTTACATAACATGAGGCCTTTCAGAAACCAATGGTTAAATCACCTGTACGTATCATTAGTTGTGAACATCTATTTCACTGTTTTTGAAGCGGCGAGCAAGATAATAACGCTGTGTGCAAAAAAATCACTGCTTGCTTTTTCTATGAAACTAAGGGTTTATTTTTGTCAGCCGCTCAAGTGGCTCCAATACAGAACAGTTTGATTAAAGGAGCAAAGTCCACATGCCACAAATAATCCACCAAATGAATTATCTTTTTATTCTAAATTGAATTAATCTCTGAAATGAAGGTAATACTGAATTTGTTGTCAAACAGAAATTAATGTTCAAAGACTGGGTCCGTTGAATGTGGCAATACTGTAAGGGTGTTGTTATATTGGGGTGTTCTGCTAGAAGATATGTTGGACGGTGCGAGCTGGCATGGAGGGGGGTTGCTCTGAGACCCCAAAGCTAACTGTTTAGCCTCTCCAAGGTGTCATGGGCATAAACAAACAAAACATCAGTGAAGGAAGGTGACCACTTGATAGCCCCAGTGATGTGCTGGCTCTCTCTGCTCATCTGTCCTACAGTGTAAATGGTTAAGTTATTATTTCAGTATATACATTTTTGACCCATTACCCAACAGGAAAATATCTGACAAAATGATTTGAAGCCACTCAATGTTTCGTTTTTATTGTACCTTGAACTTTCATGCATTTCTGCTGCTTACTAACATCTTGGTTTTGGGGGTATTTCAGATAATTGTCTGGATTTAAATAAATCAGAAATGCCAGAGCTCTCGTAAACCAGAGCTGTTATGCTTGGTAAATTTTCCATAAAACCTGAGCTGCAGGGTGAGCTCCACATAGTGATGCATAAGGTGATGATTAAAGAGTCCCCTGCACACACTGCAGATTAACAGGACACTTTAAATACTCCGAATCCACAGGTTCAATTTATCAGGATGCCTAGAATTCTGCTCAGTGCACTAGGTACTTTGTGTTTTCTTGTCTAGCTTGAAGGGAATTTTTGGGAAGGCTGGCTTTTATTCACTTAAAATTTATACTGCCTAGAGACTGTGTAAAAATGGCTATGGGTGTCTGTTAGCCATAATTTGCATTTGTCTGTTCCCATATTAGTAACTGGTTGAATTCAATTCCCTGTATCTTAGTCTTGGTTGGATGGGCTCCAATCCCAATCCTATTCACTGCACCATAATTGGGTAACTAGTCCGTATCAGAAAAGAGCAGTGACAGTGTAAGTGTAACATTTAATTTCTACAATGAAAAGTATTCATTTGGTTAATTACACTCACAGAAAAGAACTGAATATAATTACGGGAAGATTTCAAAGCACAAGGAAAACTGAGCTCGTCTGTGAGCTTTGGCTTACTGCTATAAATTATATTTAACATTCAGCAGACAGGAGGAAGAAGAGAAAAAGAAATAGAGTGAAAGTGAAAAAGATTCATATTTTTTCAGCCAATATACAGAACAGTACATGTACTTTTGTGTCATGTATTTTATTTCATCTCTTTTCATCCATCTTTCCACCTGGATAGAATGGATGGATGGATGGATGGATGAATGGATGAATGAATGGATGAATGGATGAATGAATGAATGAATGGATGGATAGATGGATAACGGGATGACAGAATGGATGGTTTGGTGGATTGATGAATGGATGGGTGATGGGAGGACAGATGGGAGGACTGGATGGATGGATGGATGGATGGATGGATGGATGGATGGATGGGTGGGTGGGTGGATGGATGGATGGGTGGGTGGGTGGGTGGATGGATAGGTGGGTGGGTGGGTGGGTGGGTGGGTGATGGGATGACAGGATAGATGGATGATGGGGTAACAGATGGGATGGATGGATGATGGGATGACTGATGGCATGGATATATAATGGGATGACAGAATTGATAGATGGATGGATGACAAGATGGATGTAAGATTGGATAGATAGAGTAATGGATGATGGAATGGATGGAAAGATGGATGGAATCACTGCTATGAGGAAAGGCATCCATCAATTTAGGTTTATCTTTCATTGATCTATCATCCATCCATCCATTTACATCGTCAGTATCATTCAACCAGCCGTCAATCAACAGCAATCAATCCATTTATCATAAATCCAGTCAGGCAACCATCCAGCTTAAAACCTGTCCAACCATTTGTACATCATCCAGGAACCCATCCTTTAATCCTTACTTCAATAAAGGAGGGACACAAAGACAGAAAATGAGTATGATAAATTTGTATGTATAGATGAAAACAATATCAATAAAGACATCCATTCTTCAGCAAATGCAAAGATTAGATATTCCCTCCATGTTCACCCCCAATTCCCCATCCCCTCTGCATCTTTGTCTGCCACACATTGATTTCATTCTTTAAGTCCTGCTTTATAGCCATGGCAGTTGAAAACAAATTCTGTCAAAAGCATCAAAACAGAACTAATCAACACATTTGGGCCATAAATTACATCCTTCCTCCTGCAAAGACCTCTCAATCCCACCATCCACCCCCCACGCACACATCTCTTACAGAGATAGATTATTTTGTGACAGCACAAGTGGCTTTTAATGCAAGAGGGGTGGAGCATTCCAGGATATTAAAGGACCATTTCACGGAAAAACAAAGTCGTATTAAACTATGGCTGCGCCTCTATTGAACAGGTGAAAAATTGATTCCATCTATCTTTCACGGCGAAGCACAGTCTAGCCAAAAGATTAGTTTTAATCTCTCCCTCTGGCTTCTCCTCTGTCTCTGTCACAGCCTCTGTCTGACCCTCTGTGTGCACTCTGAATGTCTTTTGGAACCTTTCATTTTCATCATTCAATTTCTGAAAACGTTCCCCCTCTTTGCTTTTTTGCAATTGAATATAGCAATTTTTTTTGGGACAGCCTCAAAATGATGTCCAATGGTGCCATTTCTTTAATGGCAGCGCATTTTCTCCATTCCAACTAAATGTAGTTCAGCAATCTTGGCGTCTTTCGCACAAAGGAAACCTCAAAATCAGCTGATTTTTGTCAGTACACTATCATGTGAAAATTGTTAAACTTTTGGAACAACACATATCATCAATGTCACTTCTGGATCACTGACCAATCAGAATCAAGGAGGGCAGGACTTCTGACTTCAGCAAAATGACCCGGAACTAAACTCGTGCAAACAGAACCCAAACCAAACTCAAGCAAACAGAACCAGAACCAAACTCAAGCAAACAGAACCAGAACCAAACCGAACCAGAACCAAACTCAAGCGAACAGAATCAGAACCAAACTCAAGCAAACAGAACCAGAACCAAACTCAAGCAAACAGAACCAGAACCAAACTCAAGCAATCAGAACCAGGACCAGAACCAAACTCAAGCAAACGGAACCAGGACCAGAACCAAACTCAAGCAAACAGAACCAGAACCAAAATAAAGCAAACAGAACCAGAACCAACTCAAGCAAACAGAATCAGAACCACATCAATACGGGTTACGATTAGGGTTAGGGTTATGATTAGGGTTAGAGTTAGGGTTGTGATTAGGGTTAGGGTTATGATTAGGGTTAGGGTTAGGATTAGGGTTAGGGTTAGGATTAGGCTCAATCAGAAAACACATGCTGGCATCAATACCTTCATTATCACATCACTCTGACCTCTGACCTCAAATCTTTGTCCGGAGGACAGATATCAGATCTCAATGATGATAATGAGAGTGCTTATACAGCACCCTTATACAGGTTTACAGATGTAAGTGAAAGTGCAAGATGATACAGATATGACTTAAATGCAGGTTTTGATGCACGTGTATGGAATACAAATTTTAGCACTCTATTATCTAAAACATGACGATAATAAGGGGTAGTCATAATAGAAAGAGTCGGGAAATTACAGTCTTCTATGATCCAAGTGATGCAGAGCTTACTGCTTTAGCAGCTGTGGTGCTAGCCAATTGTAAATTCCAGGTTATAAGGTACTGATTAATTGGGATTGAGATTTTTCTTTCGCTCCTTAGAAATGTAAAGGGGTACTGACTTCATTTCCAAGCCAAAATTGAGGCCTTAGTCATTGTTTTCTCAGCAGAGAGCTGTCTCCTTTGTAGCCTTTGCAGACGTTTGTGTATTACTTCAGTTGCAGTGTTCGGCCCAGCATGGAGAGGCACATCTATTATACTATACAAATAATGCTCTCTTGCTCTCTTCCACTCTCAGTTGCAATCTGTCCTATCTTGCATCCTCACTCTGTTGGTCTTTCTTCTACTCTTAGTTTTCATCTCACTCTCTCGTCTCCTGATGTTTTGTCACATCAGGTCGCCCTGTCTGTAAGGCTATTCTGCATCTACCCACTGTTTACTTTGATCAGTGAGTGTGTGTGTGTGTGTGTGTGTGTGTGTGTGTGTGTGTGTGTGTGTGTGTGTGTGTGTGTGTGTCACAGACACCGGGGGAAGCTCAGGGTTAAGTGTCTTGCCCAAGGACACTGCATTGGGATCGAACCCTCAACCTGATTGACAGAAGATTGACTGATTTATGCTCTGCGGGTTGGATGGTCCCAATCCTCAGGCCCTCAGGTGGCACTGCATTAAAAACAGATATGACTCTGTAGTGGAATTCACTGCATGGGCTTAAAATCACTTCCAAAATGATGTCAAACAGGTCTCCACTTAAAATACAGCAAAGAGGGTGCTGGTATAGCTCAAGTGGAAGGCACATGCAGTACGTAAATTATCTTTGTCGCAGTCGCAAGTTCAATTCCTGACCTGTGATCATTTCTTGCAAGTCATCCCCGCACTCTTTTCCAAACTTCCTGCTCCCCTAAGCTGTTTTATACAATAAAGGCTTCAGGCATAAGAAAAAAAAAAAATCTATAAAGCTTGTAGCAAGCAGTGATTGAAAGGTTTAATTATATTGTAGTAATTTTAGTTTTCTACATAAAACACAGGAAACATCTGCCAGCATCCTCACCTTTCAATAGACAGTTTCACAAAAATAGTTCCTTTATTTTTTTTGTATATAATTTTCTGTACACATATGAGTAATGAAAAAAGTATCAAGCATTGTAGGTATGTGTATATCTGAGTGTCTATGCTTTATGCGTCCTTCCTGCAAAAAGAACCTCCTCTTGTGCTGTTATAATGTTATAAACTGATCTTCTAGAGACAGAGTGTTACTCAGACCTTGATCTCAGTGAGATATCCAAATTAAATAAAGGTTGCTTGTAAGCGGCAATGGATATTTTGATTCAGAATTTGTAAGTTAAACTTTAAGATTTATAAAGGTCAACTAGATATTGATTGGACTATGTAAGCCCAAAGCTTACTGAGGCCTGCTGACCTCAGTTTGAAAGATATTTTGAATTTCTTGGAAAGAATTAGGTCAGATGGCAGAAGTTCGCAGCAGTTAAGTACTTTTGAGCAATGTGAAAAAGTGTTATAAACGCCTTATGTGGATCCTGAGGGAGATATGTGAGGTCTGAGAAATTGCCTCGAGCCAGGAGAGATGCCACAAGTAGATACTTTCTTGAGAACAGATATTTGTGTAAAAAGACAACTGACTCATCTTGTTTACTGAATAGTGAATGAGCACAGGCATGAGTACAGTGCATGTTGCACTAAAAGGACATTTATTTTCACTTGTATATGTGTGCAATGCTATGTGAGCATCATGCTACATACACATATACAAGTGAAATGATGGAAATTTTGCTGATTACGCTTAAGTTCTCTCAATCAGCAGATGGATTCACTGAATCAACACGTGAGAGGAGATAAGCGCGAGTAGCAAAGACGTTTCAACACGGCTTTAAAATCCTTTTTAACTCAAACAGTCGTGGCAGAGATCACCAGGTGTTTTGGTTTAAACAGCGACCATTTTAACGGCCAACTTTCAGCTGGATGCATCCCTCACAACTGTCTTTAGATGATCATTAAATACTGGTCTGATGAGGATATTTTGAAATTTTCTAAAAAAAAAAAAGTAAACTAGGATGCATTCACAGGAACTCCCTCTGTGTTTCAACAGCTGTGTAAATTCCACAAACACTCCATTCCTTCATCTGAATGTCTCCAGTTTACAGGGTCACTTTTAAAACCTTAACACCGGGAGAGACTCATTTGCGGTGGCTGGGAGAAGACTATTGTTATAAGCTGCTAAAATCATGGAATTAAAGCTTCTTTTTAGGTACACACATACAAAAAATATAGAAAAAATCAAGAAAGAGAAATCAAGTGAATCACAGATGTGTGTGATGTTATTGTGGACTGCGGGCGGAATACACGTTCAGCATTGCAGGCCCTGCAATTCAACAAATATTGTACACATCAAGTTGCAGGTAAATAAACAAATGTCACATGTAGCAAGTCTGGACGACAAAAGAGGATTCCATCACATTTAGGAATAATCATGTCTCCTTAATCCTAACTCAATTTTCCATAAATCCAGCATGTATCCTTTAGATAGAAATTCAAGCTAAATCTGCTGCCATTATTCCTCTGGAGTGCAATCTTAAATCTCTGTTCAGTCTCTTTCCCTCAGCCTAACTGGATTACCTGTCCACTGCAGTGATCTGTGTTTCAGCAAATGTATCCTGTGTCACACTTTAAAATTACTGTACAACATAATACCACCCGGGAGTCACAGGAATGCTGTATCTCAAACTTGACAAACACATAAAATGGAAGGGAAAAACCAATATCAGGGCAGCCAGAGCGACGGCTGTGTGAGGAAAACACAGCACAAACTCCATCATCTGCTACTACCTCATTTCTCTTCGTGTCCTCTTGTTCCTCTGCTGCATACTTCAAGATCTTAACAGTACAGTCACACTGGTACAACAGCTTTAGTGCAATAACATATGTAAAGTTTTTACCCCCACAGTATCAACTTTCAGGAACTCAAACAGCAGCCTACTTCCTGGCTTTAACTTTGTGTAATTGTCAGTTTTATCCGCAGGGATTGGTTCAGATTTTCATAAACCCCTGAGCTTTTTCAGCCACAAAGGGACCAGGCAGCCCCCTACCTGGAGACTTATTAAAAGACAGCTGAGCTGCTCTACATTTGTCCGGGTATGTAGAGTGAGACCTCACACAGCAGAGCAGCTTAATTAAACACGGCTATCAGGAAGAGAAAGTGCTTGTAGCTGCTGATAATGTCTTAGGAGGTTTCAAGTCAAAGATACAGCCGTCTTAATCCAAAGAATGGAGAGATTAGACTTTCATAGATATATCCTTTGAGTATTTGAACAGATGGAACGACAGACACAAAAATAACAGAGCTTTAAAGGGGAACTTTTTAAAAGAGAAGGTTTTAAACAATTAGATACTGTTTAGTATACCAACATCAGAGGCTGTTTTCAAAACCACCTACTATATTAGCAGTATGTACTGATTTGGCCGAAATTCAGTATGTAGTAAGTAGTATGTGAACGAGAGCAAAATCTACAGTATGTCAAAACTCCCCGGATGTCGTACTGATTCGGGAAATTTTCACAATATGCATCGGACCAGTCTCCCTCATTCCGCTTTATCTTTTTTCTTCTTTGTTTTTATGTGCTGTGAAAACTATTAAATTACATATAAACCACTTCTTAACTTTTTAAATCAGAAGTGATGCTAAAGAAGCAGTTTCTCTATCAGCTTGGCTTTTGTTTACTTACAGTTTTCGGAAACCAGAAATCCAGTGACGTCTGGCTCAGCATTCTGCAGACCAGACCAAACAGAACAGCCATACTGCATACAAAATTCAAACGCAGTATGTAGTAGGCAGTATCTACTGCCTACTACATTAGTAGGTAGTATGTAGTGTTTTTTAAAGCAGCTTTCACCAACTCAGATCAAGCGACAACCTCCAGCTGTGAGAATTGAAGCAAATGCGGAAGTGTTAAAAACTGCAGTTCATCGAGTGCACTTAAGGCTGTCTCCGAAAGTACCGGAAACCACATACACACCAATTTTAAAAAGCCGATCTTTACAGCAAAAATAAACATGTTTACAGCCAGGTACAAAACAATGAGTGTAGCTCATTTCTCTTTCAGGACACACTTTATGGGGGTCAATTTTCTTCATAACGCGGCAGTGTTGAAAATATTAAGATTAGGAGTTTTCCATTATGAAAGGCAGAGCTGACTTGACCGACGGGCGAGAACACTGTAGCTATTATCAAGGAGGCTCAAAGCCCTCTTTACTCACACTAGCTCAACAGAAGGTTGAGTTCAGCATTTCCAATATTGCTCCCGCCGACGATTGGCTTCAAAACAGCTCTTTAGAAAGAGACAGGTGACGTCACAGATACTACGTCCATTTATCATGCAGTCTATGTGGTAGATGCAACACACTGACACAGAGATGTACACAGAGGGTAACGAGCAACAGGTGTGATCACAAGACACAGGTGTAACTAATGATTGTAATCAAGCTGAGGGGGGGCAGAGCAGAGTACAAGAAGACAGACACACGAGGAGCAAGAAATTCTTAGATAGACACTTAACAAGAGTAATTAAAGACACTTGCAGGGTCAAGTATTTCACCAGCAAGGGCCACACCATCAACATGATGTAATTTGACAATGATTTATTGATTTAACTTGAATGGTGATTCTGAATTTGGCGTTGAACTTCTCGCTGTACCTGGTTTGGGGAAGCTTATTAGGAGATCCGGGCACAACTAACCCTGTTAAGTCTCCATTACCAAAGTGCTGAGAAGATCTAACCTACTAGATTGGAATCATAGTGGGAATTGTTCTTTGGGGACAAATGGCCCATGACTGTGTGATATGTTCTGGTTGTCATTTTAGGGAGCTAAGGAATTGAGTTGCTATTTGTCCATATTTATAATGAAATTGGGTTGATAGATAAAAGGTGTGGTTGAGGTGTGGTCCTGCTCCTGAAGCATCCTTTTCAGTGGAGACATGCTGACCATAGCTTTTTGCTTAGCTTATCCCCTGCTGTGAAAAAGGAGCCAAACTGCGCGGCTGGTTTGGTTTTAAAGGGTTAGTCTTTTAGGCTGTCACTCTCAGCCCCCCGTACTTAATGGATGCAACAAGTGTTCCCAGTTCAGAAGAAAGTCCTCTGACAGAAAACAAGAGGGGACATAGACCAGTTAGCACATATTTGTGTATCTCTTCCCCTGACAGCTTCCAACAGCACAGGACAGAAAGGGATGTACGAGGTAGAGATCAAATGTTGCAGAGCTTTGGGTTTGCTGCCTGCTGCACACAGACAGTGTAGAGCTGATGCACACATTTATTTGCATATCAAGTGAGTACATGACATCCAATCAGGATTTGTAACACAGGAGGGATTTTGAGGTACATGTTGTTGCCAAGTGGATGTGATCTATGTCAGACACTGCATGAATTTAACTGGACATAAGTAGCCAGATCTAAATGTTTGTAGAGGACGAGCACAGTTGGAGAGAGGAGGATCATTTATAAAAGGACAAGTGACATAAGAGATAGGTAAGGAGCTACAGAGAAGATTAGAGTGTTCCTTCTAAGCTCTTTGAGACTACTGCTGAGTCCCTCCCTGTGACATCGGCCTCGTTAAAATGTACCTTTTTTACTCTGTTAAACACACACAGACACACACACCATATCAAGTCTCTCAAGGCATGTCTTACGCAACCCTAGAGTGTTGTCTGCCAACTAAATTATGCTGAGTGGAGTGCAATTGTCTCTAGTGTTCCTCTCAAAGTTAAACATACAGGAAGACACAGGCTCTCTCATTCTCTCACCAGCAACATCACATGTGGTTCTGCATACCTAAAGCTTTCTCCATGGATCCTCTGTTGTTTGAAATCCCCGGTGTGTCAGTGGTTTGATGTAAAGTAGCTGAAAACCATTTTAAAGCTGCTCCCTGTGTACCTCATATCAAAGACGGCATCTGGAATTTATTTGACCAAGAAAAGTCGGAATATATTCAGGTTCATACTTCTATCATCATTCAAAAGAGGATCTAGGACTGTAAATATAACAAAGGAATATTAGAAAAGTATTGAATTTATGTTTGTTATAAAATACACTCAACTATATCTGTGGTATGCTTTTGATCATTTTCTTTAAGATCCACAATCCATCGGCAACAGGATTCAGAAAAGTTATGACAGGGGTGTGTTTCATAATGTGTTGCTTCACATCTTCTTTAACAACACTCTGCAAACGTTAAGGAACCAAGGAGACCAGTTTATGGAGTTTGAAAGTAAAAAGTGGTTCCATTCTTGCCTCATATGTAGGACTGAAGCAGCTCAAAAGTTTGGAGTATTTGTTATCGTATTTTTCATTTCAGGATGGATCAGATATTTTCAATGAATGACAAGTTGAGCACCAGGACTCTCCTACTACGGAGCCATGCAGTTGTAATACATGCAGATGGCATGTGGCTTTGTCGCTCAATTCCCACGCCAGGTCTCAGTCCATGTATGCAAGTTTTCACCCTATGCTGGCAGAAGGTTTTCCAGGATTGCACAGACCTTTTCATGGAAAGTGATGAGTGGTTTTTAAATGGTTTTCGACTCCCAAGGCATCTCCTTTAGGAGCTGTGGCAAATTCTGGAGCGCTTGTCAAGAAGAGAATCCAGGCACTCCAATGCTGTACCTGCTACCAGTGAAGGGGCTCACCACGCTTGGGTTTTAGGCCACCGGTACTCTTCAGAGGGGGATAAGATAAGATATTACTTTATTGATCCCGGGGGGGAAATTCAGTCGATAGGTCAAGTATTTATCAGCCGACTATAAGTAGAATGGTGCTAGCTGTGTTGGCAGCTATCAAATCTCTCTCCCCTCAGTATATTAGATTTCTGCACAATAGTGATGTGCGGATTGTTACTAAAATATCGATACTTCCGATACCAGATCTTTATGCTCTAAAATCGATTCTCAAATAAAAATGTCGATACTTTTGATACTTCAGTCATTTGAGGCAATGTATATCATTAACAGGAACACAGTGGAAAGTAACTAAACCATTGAGATCTTGTCTAGATGATACACAGTTGGTGGGAACTACTAGTTCTGGTTCTTGATAATAAAAAAAGAAAACAAGTAAAACAATAAAACCAATAAAACTAATTATTGTTTAGTGTTTAAAACACCATTTTCACATATTTTGTATGATTGTGTCCTCTGTTTGGTTTTTCTGTTGTTGTATTAGCTCAGCTATATTTTAAATGAGGCTGCTACCTCGATATACTTACGACTTTCAAAATAAATAAATACATAAATAAACAAATAACTCAGAAATACACTCCTTTTTTTAGATTTACCTTACACATTGGGTGTATTTGTACAAAGTATCGATGTCAGATTGGTGTCACTGATACCAGCCTGAATTTTACTCAGTATCGGATCGGAAAGGAAATCGGTGGTATTGAACATCACTACTGTACAATGATGCTCAGCAATCTGTGATTAAGATAATTGTATTAGATGGCTTGGTTTCCTAATGGGAAAGGTGTGATTGATTGTACCCATGTGCATCTGAAGTCACCATTCTTGAATGTTTACATGTACATCAATCGCAAAGGATATCATACAATTAACATGCAAGTTAATTGCGATGCCAAAGTTTTGTGGTAGCTCCATGGGTCCCATCAGTATTTTGTTGGCCCTGTCCCAACTTTTCTGAAAGGTGTTGCTGGCATCAAATTCAAAATAGGCGTATATCTTTCATAAAATGAATTTCTTCAGTTTCAATATTTGATATGTTGTCTTTGAGCTATTTTTAATTAAAAATATATTTTGAATTATCCACAAACCACAACCATTTGTTTCAAAGAACGTTTAACACAGTATACTACATTTTTTAGAACCGGGGTTATTTTTTCTGTTTAATGTTTAGTCACAAGCTGTCAAAAAGTCAAAGTAAGAAAAATAATGAAGTTGATAAATAAAACAGTCTACAACCACAGGTGAGATGAAAGAGGATGGTTCCAAATCCAAGGGTGTTGCTTGACATTTTTCATCATTTTCATTTTTTACTTTCATCATTCTCTGTTTTGGACATGGACTCCGTTTGATGTTGCTTTTAAGGAAAAAAAGCCTCTTTCTTGAAACTTCCGCCTCAACCACTACTGGCCTCATCTTTGCTGCGGAAAACAACAACAAAGGGTCTTGCTTTGGTTTGCATCACAAGCATTTACCCAAGCAAGGTCCTGCATCATGTGCAGGTGTATTGGATGATTTTTCTCCCCAAAGTAGAACTTTCATGAAAAATTAAAGTGGCCTGGAAAAGAGAACTTTCCATTCCATTCACCAAAAGCCATTGTCCTAACTCTCAAAAGTGGAAATCTCACAAAATGTCTTGTGGTCATGCATGACTTGAGAGTAGACAAATGTGGAGGCCGAAGGTGAACTTTGCTAGCTGCTCATCATCCATCAAAGTTTATGCTTAGCTTTTACTTTTACTGTCAAGGCTGCAGTTGTTGTGATTTCCCCTTCAGTCAGCTTGCTTCCCGAGTGGCTGTCGTCCACTGATTACATGCTCAGCTGTCCTTGGGATTCACCCGGAACAACAGGATATCTGATTGTAAAATGTAATATGTGTATTATTTACTATCTTCTTCCGAGCATATGAGAGGAAGTAAATTCACTTTTAATATACCTCATGCCACAAGGACAATCTGGACTAGGGGGAAAATTGAGCCCCAAAAACAGCCCCATTATCTTGTAGTGTGTACTCCGCTTTAATGATGCAGGAGAAAGTAAGAAAAGCCCCCCTTAAGGGTAAGATGTGTTGAAACATATCCAAGCTTTTATCTTGAAAACTTGTGTTTGGATCCTGTGGAACCAAAAGTTGAATATAAGTTATCATTTTGCCTTATAACGATGTGCTTTTTCTGCCAAGTCAAGGGAAGTAACCCCATTTGAAAAGCAAGCAAACAGAAGCTGCTGTGTCAATATGTATGACTTACAAATGCCAGATGTTCCTTCTTTGCACAGATGACAAAACAACACCGGTATTTCACAGGAGAGAGGTGTGAGGTAATACAGAAGTTGGAGGTTGGTTTTAACAGCACGTGGGCTTCATTGGAACATTTATCCAAGCATAATTGAACCCGGCCCTCCCTAATGACATGTGGGAACATCAGTGGCTCAGACTAATTTAACAGTTGATAATGATAATTGTTATTAATATTAGGGATGATAGGAAAGCTTCCCCTCTTATAACGTAGGAAATTCAGAGAGCAGTTATTAGAAAGATCCCCCAAGGAATAACTCAAGAGTTTACTGTATATCTTTTATATATGTCATACTGTTAATCAGGCTTCTTTGGCTGTAATTAAACCCTTCATCAATGTTGTAGTGTACATATTTTTCTATATATTTGCTGGATTCTCATGCAATTTGCATTCCAAATTGCTGGTCTAACTGTAGACATGTAAAATATCTGTTTTATTATGCACTTTAAAAAGAGAGCAGTTAACCTCATCACCGAAGGATGATCACCCTTACCGTCCATATGACTCTCTCTGTGGCCTTCTTTGCTGCATGCTAATGTAAATGCAGGAATGAAATCAGGTGGAAACGAAAAATATTTCTCTTCTCTTGCTGTGTGGCGTTTTTTGTTGTTGATAGGTTTATTTAAATTCAGTTCCAATGGAGAGATTTTTGCTGTTTTTACCCCCCCCCCCCCTCCATTCTGCTCTCCCCACAGGGCAGTGTAGCTCTAAAGGAGCTTATTTAAATTTGTAAAACTGCAGGCATCACTGATTTGTTTTATTTAGGTTTCCATTCAGTCTTTTCTGTCAGACTCTTCTTTGCCTCCGCCCACTGTCATCTCACTCCGTCTGCACTGATTTGAAAGTGCAGCCTTGCTGAGATTTTCCTTTTTAGGGCCAAAACATGAAACGTTGGCAGTTACGTCTTCTCTTTCTTCTTCTCCTTGAGACAGCAGCAGCCCTTTCCACTGAAAGCTCGTCTATACCCGTAGGCCTTCCTCATTTGGCCACTGATGTTATATAAACGTTTTCTAGCAGCTGTTAAGTAGTTTGAAAACTCAGAATGGGATCAGAACAACCTGTAGGGCTGGGCGTACACAGTAAGAACGGAGGCAGATTCTGACCCAATTTTTTAATTGCACGACTGCTTTTAAAATCAGGGCCGAATTTAAAATATTCAGTGCATTGTTGACTTCAAAGTATACAGGGAGTCACGAGAGCCTATCACCTGTGAGAAGAATTTCTGGCATGTCTGAAATTTTGGTTGTCCCACTGCAAACTCTTGCAACTTTAAGTCTTGTATCCTGCTTGCGCCTGCATGAAATGGCAGGCAGCATCTGAAAGCACCGGGGCAGCACATCACAGGACTACTGAAATGCACATAGATATACGTCACATCCCTGTTACATTCAAAGATATAACTGGACAATCAAATAAACGTACAGTCAAAAAGTGGGATCGTAATCAAAAAACGGGTACAACAAAAAAAGCTAAAGAAAAGAGTAAAGATTTTCAAAGTGTGTGGCCTGACCAATATCTTTAAAGAATAGGTGTCAAAGGGTGGAACACACAAGTTACCTTGTGTATACAACACAACTTTTCTACATGAATGAAACAATGTAGAGAGCCCCCCATTGTACCTAGCTTCTTCTCAACACAAACCTCTGTTATTACAAGCAGCTTTTATAAACTTCACACAAGAAATGGCAGATATGGAGGAATCTCAGTGGTGTCTCTTATGTTGTGTTCTGACCAAACACAGATAAAATCATTCGCACAAGTTAATTACATATAAAGTCAATTTAAAGATGCGAGTAGACAGGAGTTCTTGTCAAGCAACGCAAATGACATTCTCAGTCAACGACGCTAATTTGCTTCATTATTGTACACGAGAGGTGAAAGATCTGATATTTGGCGAAATATCACCTGTTTGTCTGGTGTGATCACAAAATGACACTGAACCTCTGCTGCTCATTAATTGGGGTTCTGGTGAAGACTGATTGGAATAGGTGGCAGACAATCATGTCATCAACACCTTTGGAGCAGCAAGAGGAAGAAAAGAGACAGGATTTACCTCCAGCTTTCTACCTGCCATATCCATTTGTTTGCTTAATCTGCATGGTCAGGTCGGAGATTAACAAGTCTCCCTGTTTGACACAGTGAGACTATCAACATCAAGCACCAAACATTATCAGGTATTCTTTGTTGTCACAGCACTGTAGCTAAGGGACAAAGTGTGTTAAAAAAAAACACACTTTAGAGCTTTCTCTGGCAACCAGTCGGCATCATCTGTGTCATAGTCTGCCTCCTGTGTGTTCACAGGCAGGTGAGACTTGCATGTTTGTGTAGCCATCTGTGTTGTTTGTGCTCTGGTGAAGGGCTGCACATACTCTATAAGGGGGACTTCTCTTTAAGATTAGTCATGGTCAATGAGAAGCAACAACAGTGTTACAACATGCTGTTTCTGTTGATATGCCTTACTTGACATATCTTTACATGAAGTGTGTGTATTGTACAAACACACAGTGCAATTTCAATGTTAGAGAAATATATTGTAAAGTCCTAATCTTAAGCAGGGGGATGGACAAATCTAAGACTCTGCGGGCAGCTCTTTTGGAGCCTTCCCTCCTTTTAGCTCTAAAAGAGCTCAGTCACAGACCCCTTGTCTGTGTGATCCTTTCTCCTTTGCTCGCTCTCTCTCTTTCTCTGAGGGAGAGGGATTTTAGGCAGAGAGACTCAGATAGCTAAGTGAGGATAATGCTGTCATTAAAGAGAGAGAGCAGTAAGAAAGAGCCGGAGATGCAGACAGAAGTGGGATGAGAGGGAGGGATAGAACGGAGAAGGGGGGGGGGAGTGGAATCAAAAGAAGGCATTCATGAAAGTGTAAGTGGGTGACAGCAAAGAAAGAATACATTTTATTTTTCAGGTTTAAGCAAAATCCACTGATGTCTGCGTTGCTTCCAAATGTTGGATTTTTGCCCCAGCAGGAATCTTTTGGTTTGTCAGTAAGCACCTTTATGTCTCACAACAATAAAAGACACTTGAAAATGAAGGCAGACAGAATGAGGGAGGGCAGACAAGAAGAAGGATGAGAGGATGGTAAGGAGAGAGGAAGAATTCAGACATCACATTGACTGCTGAGATTGGTCTGTCTGCAATCCAAGGACACACAACACTATACATTTATTTTATGGCACCTGTGTGCGTGTGTGTCCTTACTTTGAGAGAACAATTTAGTCCACTCAGCATAATTCAGGCTTAACATCACAATGTTTGCACATCTGTTTTTAATGATATGATGAATCAAAGGTCAAAAGTTATTACAGATCTAGTGCCTAAACGTCCTCTTTTGATATCCTTTCTTTGTGAGTTGTGCATCTGTCAGTGAAAGCTTTGTTTTTAATTGTAGTGTCAATGTTAGCAGGCGAGAGAGCAGTCACACAGTGTAGAGTAATCTAGAAGTTAAGTTTTAGATGTCATTTGTGGGTTTCTCAGCCAGATGAGACAGCAAAAGTCTCATGGGAACATCATGACAACAATTTTATACTTTTTTCCCTAGCTAGTGTCAATATCTAACAATATACCACTTACATGACTCAGTTCTTTGAGTATCTAATATTTACTAAGAGGTGAAACATTAGATTATTAATTTTTGTGTTATTCAGACTCAGTAAAGAAGGCAGTCTTTGCGGAAACGTATTGAAAACTTAATAGCTATGTAGAGAAATCATTTTCATTTTTTCACTGATTTGTAATTTATGATCATCAGTTGTTTATTTAACTTTTCAAAATAAAGTAAGATTTGTTGAAAGACAACAAAATCCAAATTTAAAATGTGATCTGCTAATATCAGTAAATGCTGGTTAAAAAAAACATGCAATGTATGCTGGGTGATCCTTGCTGATACTGCCCCGTTCTGCTACTACAATTTGCCATGTGTTTTAGATTGTTCAGTAGATGGAAAAAATAAAAGAATATTTTGAAAAAGGTGTAACTTTCACACATGTTATACACATGTAATGTAGACTAATAACCCAATGGTGTAGCCAATATATTAGGACATCTTCAGGTCTCAGAGTCAGGTGTCAGACCACTTTTTTCATGTTTTTCCCTATCAATAACACCTTTTAAGGTTTCATCATTAATGGGAAAAGGTGGTATGGAGGTGGTAAAAGAGGGCTGCTTTTAGTGTAGCAAAGCTGTCTTCCTCATACAAAGCCATTCAGCTGTGATTAGACTTCCTAGTAATATTTTTTCTCATCAAGGTTGTTTCATTATATTCAGAAAAAAGAAGATGAATGAAAAAAATATGATCATTTTCAAGCACCCAGCTGTATAGTTATTATAGGAAAATTGCACTGTATTGACGTAGTTATCGAAAATGATAAAGATAATAATAATAATAATAATAATAATAATAACTGATATTTATATAGCGCCTTTCAAGAAACCCAAGGTCGCTTCACAGGGTCAGGTAGGGGGTCAGGGGGGTAGGTGGGGATATCTAATGGGGAAAGGCCTTGAGGAAAAGGTGCGTTTTGACTGCTTTCTTAAAACTGTCCTGGGTTGGAGTGCTGCAGATGTTGGGAGGGAGAGAGTTCCACAGAGTAGGGGCTGCCACACTGAATGCTCTGTCCCTAAAGGTCCGCAGCGTAGTCTGGGGGATGGAGAGGAGACCCAGGTCCAAAGACCTGAGGTTCCGGGATGGAGTGTGTTGGTGGAGGAGGTCAGCCAGGTATTGGGGGGCGGGGCATGCAGGGATTTGTAGGTGAGGAGGAGGAGCTTGTAGGTGATGCAGTACTTTACAGGGAACCAGTGGAGGTGAGTGAGAGTGGGGGTGATGTGCTGCCAGGGCTTGTTGTGCGTGAGAACCCTGGCAGCTGATTTCTGCACGGATTGGAGCCTGTCCAGGGCATTGCTGGGTACTCCGAACAGGACTCCATTGCAGTAATCCAGCCAGGAGGTAATGAAAGCATGGATGAGGGTCTGGGCAACTGAATCGGAGAGAGATGGACGCAGCCGGGAGATGTTCTTGAGGTGATAGAAGGTAGATTTTGTGACTCATTTGATGTGTGAACGGAAAGAGAGGGTGAAGTCCATCAAGGTTTTTATGGTGTGAAGACAGTTGACCAGAGACTGACCAGAGACTGAGGGGGAAGCTGGGTGTATGATGGGGTGCTGAGATAGAGCTGAGTATCATCAGCGTAACAGTGGAGAAAACAAATAAAAAAAATAAGGTACAAAATCTGGAATTCCTGACTTCTACACCCCATGCCTATACTTTCATTCCCTTTTTTTTGCTTTTATTGGCATTCATTTTGTATACTCCTCTGTCTCTGTGGTTTCCTCTCTGGTGTATGAACACTGTAATTCCCTATTGACAGTCTCCAGAGGTAGAAGCCATTAGCAGTCTGTGCTGGCTGTATGTTTGTGTGTGCATTCCTGAGAGTTGAAGGTCAGGGAAAGGAGAGGCAAACACCATCACACTTGTCAATCACAACATGACAGAGAGAGAGAGAGACAGAGAGGGAGATGAGGCTGACAGACATCCAGGACGTGATGTGCTGATAACATTTGAGAAATGAAGAGATGAAGAAGGGCAAGAAGATGCAAAATGGAGTGAAAAAAAGAGACAGGAATCGGTTCAGACAGTGAATAATTGAACCAGCAGGGAGCTTATATTGCGGCTGTAAGAAGGGACATCCCTGCAGACACACTCATACACCCTGCACTCTGATCTCGGTGTCTGAGTTTGTGTTCTGCTGCGTCCCTCGTTGATGCTAGTTTATCCAAAAAGAAAAAAACCTAGAAGCTTGCAAGAACTAAAACATTCAACTGAATTTTAAAGAAAGCGTGAGTCATATGCATTAGTGCAGGAAGTAGCAGGCTGCTGGGGCATAAGTATTTGTAGACGGTGCATCTTTCGGTGTGGTTGCTCTTGTCAGCTGGTGTTTTCAGTGTTGAGATTTATTACGTTACACCCTTGTTTATTGACTGTTGTTTGCATTTGACATATAGGAAATAATGAACTGTTTTACCTGTTACTACTGTTTTACCTCAAGATAACATCTGAGCTCTCTCATAGTCCCGTGTGACTTGTGCACCAGACAGGACAGCAGCTGCTGGAACACTTTGATATTTTACTGTATTTACAAGTTTAATTTATGTTTGTTCTAGAGGATGTATTTAGATATTATTTAGTCTGTCAGACCATTTTGGCATTTCTAGTGTTACCAAAAAAAACTGTGGCGTAAGAACCATTTAGGTTAGCGTTTTTTGCTGTTTCTACGCACATGTACGCTGTTGAGCCCACTGACACCCCCTTTAAGAATACAGTATGTTCCTGTGCATTGAAGTCTCCCATGCTGCTTTTAAGCTTTGAAACATTGAATAAATCAATGATTAATCTGGATGGAGGCCAAGTAGAGATGGGAAAGATTACAAATGTCTAATTTGGTTGCACTGATCTTTCTTATAAAGTGTCATGAGACGCAATGTTACAGCACTGAAAATGTTTATAAAGCATTTTCAAATGAATCTAGAATAAATGTTAAGTCCAAATATCAAACATAGGAAGTTTATCCTCAGTACTGTAATTTGCTAAATGCTGCCAAGTGCTCTGCTTATGCTGGATTAAGATAAGATTGAATCTTATTTAACGCCCTGAGATAACATTTATCATAATTTGTCATTAGACAAATATTGGTTGAACGATTGATTTGATTTAGGGTCATTGTCAGTCCAAGTCCTTAAAATATTCCACCTTTCTTCCCTATGCAGGACCCCATTAATGATACAATGGTCAAAGTCCTCACAAGCACTCTTGAATCATCTGTAATATTGTCAGTGTTAAACAGAGAGTAAGGAGTGATTAAAAAACATTTTCACATTTCTTTTGTTGCAGCAATACTCAAGTGTGAACTGCTTTCTCATTCTGGGAGCCAAACTTAAAGTCACACTCCTCTTAATCCCCGTATCAAGGAGGTTCGCAGTGGATAGCACTGTCTTCCACCCTTAAATAGAAAACACTGTTTTGTGCAGAGCCGGGTGATAGTGTAGTCATGGTCTTGGTCACAAATGATTTATGATCTTTTAATGCAAAAAAGTAAATAATTTCTGGTTTGAATCAAAGATGGCCTGTAGCTTTGGATGTGATTTGCTACATGCACTCATAAAGAGTGTTGCATTCATTGTTCAAAATGACTGCAGAGAGTGAAAAGTGTGAAAGAAACCGTAGATGAGAAACACTACGAGCCAATGTTTTTTTAAAAGAGAAGAATGGCGGGAGGGGTCCTACATGGTTAATGATCCATGGGTGCGTCTAGCATGGTTAATCATCATAATTAAAAACACTAGAATGTAATAAAGAAAAATAAAGTAAAGGAAGCTAGCTGGAAATGTTCTTGTCTAAGTATGCTGAAGCCCATTTGGCATAAGAATGTCTTGCATGAGGGCTACAAGGTAGTTTTGCAGAACAACACCAACTAGAACACTCATTATAGCCCACATGAAAAATATGAATGCTCAAGTCAAGACTTGAATAAATAGACATTTACTATTTGTAAGTCTCTGATTAAACATATTTGTCCATTTAGTGGTTTTGGTTATGAAGAAAAGACACGTAAATGCTGACATTGACTCCATGCGATGCCATATTTTCTGTAACTGAATCCCATTAGACTTAGACACAAGTTAAACCTTAGCAATTATCATCCCCAATAGCAAGGCTGGCACATTAGCTGCCTTAATGCCTCCATGATCACAACAACGTCTTGAGACAAAGCCATACTACCATTTATAACGTGTTGATGTTGAGGGTTTCACATCTAACTGCATGGCCGATGGGCAAGATGGCTGGAATTCTTTGCTTTTTTTAAGCCATGGGAAGCTATAGGCCTTATAAAACAACAACATGCTGCTACAGGGTGAGTGATATTTCACAAGCAGCAGCACCATCTCAAAGACCTGCAGGGCAGAATCAGGCTGGAGGTCCAACAAAGAGATGCTTCACTGCAAAACCCTGACTGTTCAGTACACCAAGAGGAAGCCTGAAATAAAGGGAATGCTGAAGCTATTCAGTGTAGTAAACTGCTGTGGGGATGTTAAGTGGATGTTGTTGTTTTTTTTAAGTTATATTTTTGGGCATTTTTGCCTTTATTGATAGGACAGCTGAAGAGAGGAGCAGAGAGTGGGTATAGACATGCACCACAGTCAAGGCTGGGAGTCAAACCAGTGACTACGTTGTACTTTTTTTTTTGCTTAATTGGCTAATGATCAGCTGAATAGAAAGAGAAAAAGATAGTGCCTGTGTGCCATTCAGACATGGGCTTGAGTTACAATGAAAATGAGGTGGACTCGGCCTTAATGCATTGAAAACCGGTGTTGTAGTGGGATGAGGAAGTAACCTATCATTAACAAGGCATACAGACATACAGAAATAGTTAAAAATGGCTGAAAACCCAAACTTTCATTGGGAAGGTGGTGGGCTTTTCAGGTCAGAACACCCTTATTTTTAGTTTGTTGATTTATTTCATTTTTAAGTTTTGCAAGAAACTTCTCATGGGGCTGCACGGTGGTGCAGGGGGTAGTGCTGTTGCCTCACAGCTAGAAGGTTCCTGGTTTGAATCCCCGGCCAGGCAGGTGCCTCTCTGTGTGGAGTTTGCATTTTCTCCCCCGTGCATGCGTGGGTTCTCTCCCACATTCCAAAAACAGGCTCACCAGGTTGATTGATCACTCTGAATTCCCCGTAGGTGTGAGTGTGTGCGTGAATGGTTGTCTGTCTCTATGTTTGCCCTGTGATAGGCTGGCGACCTGTCCAGGGTGTACCCTGTCTTCTGCCCAAATCCAGCTGGGATAGGCTCCAGCCCCCCGTGACCCCTAACGGGATAAGAGGTCAAGATAATAGATGGATGAAAGAAACTTATCATCTGTTGTTGTGGATAAAAATTCAGTGTTGCCCTCTTTTGTCACTATTATGTTGCTGTAAATGTAAATTAAGGTTGTTTAGTCAATCTCATAGTTGTATTTTCTTCTCTTTTTCTTTACTTTTCATAAGCTAAGGTGTAACTCTGGGATACATTTTTCACCAAATGTCTTATTTCTTAGTTTGATTTAATAACACTGTTAGGTTTGTTCTGCTTTTCGTCTCAGGTGTACTCCACTGTAAGGCTAGAAGAACGAGTATGCAAGAGAAACCCAGTGACATTTTTCACAGCTACTCTGCTGTTGCTGGAGGTTGGAGATTAAATGGCTTGAATATAATCTGAAGAAGTGTGTCTCTGCCTTTTACACAACATGGACTCACACACACAGAATCACACACACACTTTACCAGGTGAGCTACAGGGGCGCTACCCTGTCTCCCTTTAATAGATACAGATGCATCATAACTCCAGAGCACTGCACACCCCAGGGCTGCGATTGCATGATGTGACTGGGCACTGCTGGAGACTTCTCTTGTGACTCTTGAGGAATTTTTCTCACAGCAGGGTGTCAAATCCTGGTGGTACAGTGGTGGAATTTCTGAGGGAGCAAAACCTACTAAGTGATCGCAGGCTTTAACATAATAGCAACTGTGGCCATGTTCTGTATTTTTTTTATAACAAAGCTCATTCCTCTCCTAACAATGGTTTGAAGCACATCAGTGAAAGCACCAAGCAGGTTCTTCAAAGAGAACCAGCAAGTGATTTTGTTTTATCAGAATAGTAACACTTTAAGGACTGTATTTGTAAAGACAACCACTCGCAGGGACTTGGCATATGTAATATCACTGTAAACAAGCTGATACCAGTCAGCACTGAACATTTTGGAGATTTACTGATGTCTTTTTATTCTCTCTATAAAATGTAATGTGCAGATGGGGTCCCCTAACAATAAAAAAATTATGTAGTAAAATAATACAGCCGACCAATCAGTAATGAAAAGCAACTTATGCAGCCTCAGAATCTCAATTTATCTGGGCCTAATCTATTTGAGTGGTCTAAATTGCGTGTAAATATAGACAACATTTTATTAAATATCAGGCCATGAAACGGATGATTGATTGAATTTTTCTAAAATTCAATGAATTACCTTCAGCTGAGTGCACTGTTTGGAACAACAGGCTGTACTACCTGCTCCCAGAAATTGAACTTAGCGTCAAATCAGCCAGGTCACAAAGTCAAGCTCGGTCCACAGTACATCAGGTGCTCATAACACAAGCCCCTATCAGCTGACAGTTCAGCTGATTACATCTATGCATCCAATTGGCAAATAGCAACATGGGCATGAATGCAGTTGACAGAGAGGGGAGGTGTGCTCTCCCCATCTTAGGCTTTGCCTTTCCACGTAGGCACATGGAAAGGCAGGGAGCTCCCAGAACAAAGCAATACCACCAAATATAACTTATTGAATGCAAATAATTATTTTTGTAGAGAGTGAAAATGCATATCTTTACCGTGCCAGTATGCTGATTAGGTTGACCATTTGGACTTTGAACCCTATGACATAAGATTTAGAAAGAGCCAACATCCTGCTTTACGATGAGATTTTCATTTAGCCCTTCTGTACAGGGAGGATATTTTTTTCAATCGAAGCAAGCAAGATAGAAAAACATTTCTGAAACACTGGCACTCACAGAGGCAGGGAAATCTAGATGTTAAAGCTAGAGTTGGTAGCCATGGAAAACTAGCATGAATTTGAATGTAGCTAACCATGTATTCCATGTAAGTGAATAAAGGACATGTATTACAGGTTTGTCGGCGGTGATGTCCAAACATTTCCTCAGATGAAAGTAGAAATAAAATGATGAATTGATAGATGAATAAATAACCCTAATTATGTCAAGATGTCACACCATCAAGTGTTTTAAGCTGAATTCACACCCAAGGTATGATTGCAGATAAGTCCCGAGGTCACCCTGGAAGAGATTTGAACCCTTTCATTTCCAGCCTGTCACATGCCACTGGGTTTGAATGAAAAGCCCACATACTCCTGGGCTTTGATAGCACATTGTTTGACACCACTGCAGCATACAGAATGCTGTGTTTTCAATGAGAGGCCAATGACTAAATGACAGAATATACCAAAACAGACATTTCCTGCAACAGAAAGACAGAAATTCCCACTCTTTTTTCCCAAAAGAAGCATCGAGACAAGTGTAACCATCTGAGCTTTGCACTACATGAAGCTATAAACGTGTTTGTTGAGTCAGTGACTTAATGCTATGTGTGTGTAGAGTCCTTTAGTATGTTTGTGGTCTCAATCAGGAAGATAAAGAACATTAAGATGACTTAAAGCTTGCAGGTATCTTTGAATCAATATCTACTTCCGAATTTTACTGCCTGGTGTGTGTTATTGGTATATGGCTACAACATTGTTCCTTAGAGCAGACGTTGTCAAAATGTGAACATGAGCAGCAAATTACGAGATATGTCTTTGTTGTTTGGATTGTTTTTGTATTTACTTCTTCTCTTAGGTAGCCAGAGTTTAATTTAGATTTCCCTGCTGGCAGGTTGGACACAGAGCAGCAGAGTAAGGCAGGGAGTGCAATAAAAAACAGCAACAAAACACAAGTAAAGACAACATCGATTGAATGAACACATCTTGAGGTTGTACCACCCAGAGGCTAACGTGATCATTTAACACTTTTTTCATGTACTACATAGATAAGCTCCGAGCCTGTGGGCTTAACGGGTTTGTTGTTTTGTGGATGTTCTTTTAAAATGATGGAATATAAGTATATCAAAACAACATGCCTCATACATCAGTGGTGTCTTCTTTCTCTTGTCCCTTAGACTCTTCTTTTCTTGTATGAAACTAGCCAACTCTTATTTGCGAAGAGAGAAACATAATGATAAACCTATGAAAGGACAGCAAATCTTAATGGTATGTACGATCAACAAACCAAAACGCCACCAACATTTAAAAGTAGACGTAGACTTTTAATACAGAAAGTATACTCCACCAGAGAGCAGGTGGTTTTGCCTCCTCATGTTGTGTCTGAGGGTTTGTAAGCCTGATTTATACTTCTGCGTTGACCCTACAGAGTGGCTGCCAACGTGGATATGTCCGCTTCACTTTGCATTACTCTGCTGAAGTGCTTGTGTGCAGTGTGGTCTCTATGATAGTCGGATCCCGCTACGTTTTCTGCCTGCTTTTCCAGAGCTATTCGGAGCGTATGTTAATTTGGAGCTGATACATGTTGCTGTTTATAATACGGCAATTATCATGTAAAAGAATAGAGAGGAGATGTTGGAAGAGATGAAATGTAAACACCAAGCTACAATCGTTTTCGATGGTGAGTTTTTTGGTAACATGCTTGTCCAACTTTCATCCATTTGGCTTTTTTCTTTGGGTCAGCTGGGTCAACCCTAACCCTAACCCTAACCCTAACCCTAACCCTAACCCTAACCCTATACAAACACAGAAGTGACAGTTTATATGTAGAAGTGCAACTGCTTCAAACAGACCCTGAATAATCAAAGTTTCTTCCTTCCACATTGCATTGCAAATGTGTCTCTTTCTCCTTGCTCCATCCTGAACTCCAACACTTCAAACCCGAGACTGCTCCTCACCCTGTTGTGATGGATATAACTAACTGGCTGGCTGGCTGGCTGGTTGATCTCTCTGTGTATTGTGTTGCTAGCACTCTTCAGGTTGGGGAGGGATGATTTTTTGCCCCTATTGAACCTTTGTTGCTGATAGAAATCTATGAGATTGACTTCAAGCAAGAGGCCACTCAGTAAAGACCTCTGTTTAATCGCTTTCTATTAACAGTCAATAATCCTGATGCCTCTCTGATTGAACTTACATTAAGATCAATGACCACATAACCTTTATCCATTTCCAATCTTGTTTACATTTAACAGGAAATTCTTAAAGATTCACTGCAGCTATTCCAGAGGTCATACCAAGGTCTATTTAATGGGAAAACTACACTTCATGTCATTTTGGATGTTTTATTCTGGAATAAATTGTCACATCCCAAACCATGTTTGGCTCAAAGACCTTTAAAAAGTGTGAAAGCTACAGGCAGCATGAAGTCTAAAAGGTTTTATTGACAGTCGCCAGAAGTCAAATGAAATATTGATGGAGACAGCTGTCTCGATAAAGTTATCCTACCTGTTCACAAAAAAACAAAAACAAACAAACAAAGAATAGGACTTCACAGTGAATGCTGAAGCAAAATCCAGCCAGTAGAAAGTGACTGCCGCTGCGACTGTCCTCCAGATGATGGATACAGCTGTCGGACTCAATGACTCCCGTGTGTGCGTAAGCGTCACTTTGTGTGTACGGTGTGTTTTTTCTCTGACAGTGTGACTGTACCAGGCTGAAGATGAAGCATCCATTTTCATCTCGCTGACTTGTGTGTTTATGTCGGTGTGCCACTTGTGTCTGTTTGTTTGAGTGTGTTTGGTTTGTGTGACTGTGCTGTGATTAAAGATGATGGATGTGTATGACATGTGTCTCAGTGATGGATGGCTGCTATTTCCCTGGTACAGAAGCAGCAGAGACTATCAGAGATTTACCGTGGAGAAAAAAAAATATATAACTGGTTTATATGTGTGTGTGACTCAGGTGACAATTTGAATAAAAGATACAGTAAAAGTTTTAATGATGCTTCTTGGGAAACTAGGTCAGAGAACAGCAACAAATCACAGTGGGATAGAGACTTTAAACTTTTAATAATTATCAATGACACTCTTAAACAAAAGAATAAAAACAATCCAAACAGATTAAGCCTAGCACAACAAAAGTTAACATTTTGTGCTAGTCTTTGCGCTTGTATTCCTAGGTAGGGGGTGCAAGTTTGACTGACAGTACAATGGCAGAAGTCTTCTCGATGAAGCAACAGAACCTGAGGATAAGTGGGTGCACTCCCCGACCGCTGCCGGAGTTTAATGAGCAGCTGAGCGGCAGCTGTAAACCCTGTGCTCTCTGACCTACTGAAGTTCAACTCCCCGACTTGTTATGTGAAGGTGCAGTGCAGGTTGTGTCAGTACATTATGAGATCCACTGTAAGGTTAGAAAACATGTGCAGTAGATATTTCCATCTCAGTAACATCTCTCCCCTGCGTCTGTCTCTCTCCCCCAACAGTACTGCCATTTTGGTTCACAGCCTAGTCACCTCCCGCCTAGATTACTGCAACTCCCTTCTTTTTGGTTTACCGGACAAATCCATCCATAAACTTCAACTGGTTCAGAATTCCACTGCCCGCATCATCACCAGAAACCCCTCCCCTCCACCTATCCTTCAGCAACTCCACTGGTTTCCCATCAAATACCACATCATTTTTAAGATTCTGTTTCTCACTTTCAAGGCCAACAACAACCGAGCTCCTCAGGACCTCATTGAGCTCCTACAGAAAATACAGAAATACCCACCTGTAGTCTCAGGCCCTCCCCTCCAACCTGCCCGCTCGACCACCAGGGGGTCAAGAGCCTTCATCTGCTCAGCCTCCCACCTTTGGAACTCTCTCCCCGAGGACATACAAAATTCCACCTCTCCCACTACCTTCAAATCCTGCCTCAAAACTCACCTTTTCCGCCAAGCGTACTCACTGTAATCTGTCTTTATGGGACTGGAATGACTTCCCCTCCCCTTTTATTTTATTAGTATTGTATTGTTGTTCTGTTGTATTTATGTATTTATTTACTGTCAAGTATTGTTTTTACTACTGGTATGTTGTAAGGTGACCTTGAGTGTCCAGGAAGGCACCTATAAATAGAATGTATTATTATTAGTAGTAGTAGTACACTTTTAATGATGACACAATAACATGACAGAGATGTGAAACACTGATTCCTAGTCTGGTGTGAAAGATGTCAAAGGGGATATTTTGACCTAACTGTTACAGAGTAATGTAATACAAACAGACTTCATGTAAAGATTTATCATTTTTAGATCATCCAGGGGTGTAATTGTTGTCATGATGACTGGTAAATTGGAGTATGTCTTCCAGTATATTATTATTACTGCAGTGCAACTTTCAGCAGACGAGGAAGTTTCACTCCATCTACTCTTGGCTGTGTTTAGGAAGTAGACAGTTTTTGCAGTAAGGCTCATTTGCATAGAAAGGGGACAATTCTGCCCAAATTAATGCAAAAGGGCTCATTTAAACGATGCAAACAGTAGTAACACTATATGTTGTACAGTGCAGTTTCTGGTGCATTTAACCCTTTGTAGGAAACATGACATCCTATAAGTGCTGCGCTAGTCAAGGCACAATGTTTACAATCGTATCCACGATTTAAACTGCTGGCCCTTTAATTTACTTTTCCATATGTTCTAATGTACTTGTTGATGCTTTTTCACTCTGTTACTTGTTTCTCTGGAGAAATTAAATGCCAAGTTGGAGGGGAAAATGTGTCTGTTTATGTTCACACATGCAGCTCACCTTAATAATTTCGGAAAAGGCTTTTTTGGAGCTTTGTACAAGTCTGACTAGGGCTAAGATGTTGCTGTATTTTGTGCCTTTTCTCATTGTGATGTCCTTTTTTTTTTACTGTGACTGCAAGTTCAGACTCTTAATCATGAATTGTATTTGTTTATGAGACTTAAAGACATAAGAGAAAAAGAGAGCAGCTGCTGTTTATCTCACTTACTGAGAGGAATTTGGCTTCAGAGTATCAGTCAACATTTGCAAATATAAGCAAATACATTTAAGAGACCCGGAGAGTTTAAACTATGTTTGCAGAAAACATGGAGTTTGCTTCTCTAGTATTTTGGGGGGTATTTATTTACCGATGTTCACGTCCTCCTCTATGTTTCTGGGAAGGCTTACTCAAAATGCAACCAAATGTACTTGAAACCATGTTTACATCACCAACAAAAGCGCATCTTTAGCTTCAGGACCACAGTCAATAAACCCCTCAACACAAATATTTAAAATTATTGAACTAAAAGAAACCAGACAAACCTGAAGTGATTAGATGTGATGAAACAAAGTCAATGCTCACAGAGGGAGGAGGGAGTGACAGGCAGAAGTTAGGAGCGAAAGCAAAAAGAGCATGGGACAGAAACAAAAATTAAAACGAGAGATAGAGACAAAGAGTGAGTCAGCCAGTCGGAAAGAGAAAGAAAACGGGTAAACAGAGTCTGAAATAGAAGTTACGAGGGAAGAGAGAGAATCAATCTGCCGCTGCAGGCTGTCACGGCCACAGACTGATTACAGCTGCCTGCAAAACAGCCTGTGGTGTGTGTGTGTGAGTGTGTGTATGTATTGATTAGCCCTTACCCTTTGACTGTTTCAGCGTGAGGTGTCCATGACTTACCCAATCACTGATGAGAAGGAGCCCGCTCCCTTCCTGGTTACACACACACACACACACACACACACACACACACACACACACACACACACACACACACACACACACACACACCTGCACTCTTCTATCAGCAGTCTTCTCCCTGGCTTACTGAAGCATCCCATTTGATCTGTGCGTGCATATACACAAACACACACACATAACGGATATGAACACTCACACACAAGCAGACAAACGCTTTTTTCTTTCTTCTCTTTATGATACAAAGCTGGTAAGTTTTCCGTCTGCTGGATTGCTGCCAACTGCTTGACTCATTTGTCATTAACAGAATCCTGCAGGGAGACAGAGGATGAGATGTACTGTACTCTAGTGTACTGCAGGAGAAAGCAAAGGAAAGAATTGTGAAACCCTGGAGAAAAAGCCAGAGAAACAAAATATGGCCGAGTAAGAGCTGCAATTCCAAAGCCCTTTGTAAAAAAATAAAATTGCCTACAGTATGTCTCAGAGTCTATCAGCGTCCTCAGCCGAGTGTCTCCATGAGGCATGCTTCAGACAACAGAGCCTAGAAAAAGAAGCAAGAGTAAGTGTTAGTTGTCACTGGACAAGTCACTGGACTTCACTGTCAGCTAGTTATTTACAGTCCAGTCTGGTTTTTCTTTTCTGTCTGTTTACAAATCCCATCAAAAGACCAACACCACTGAAGCTGTCACTTCACACTTTCCAACATCCCTCTTCTGCAGCACTCAGGCCTGTGGCACCGAGGTTTGTCATTTCCTTGAACAGATGGACACTGATGAATTTGGCAAGCGCTGATCAAACATTTGCAAATAGTGAACTAATCATGATTTATACTGTACACATTATATAGGATCAGGTTTGGTTTATGTTCTATATAGACCATGCCTATACAGATCATGTCTTCCAGCTACAGTTGACTCGCACTGTCCTGCTCTACTCTGGGAATCTGTGTTCAGATCTGGATTGACCCAGCACTTGGTACTTTGGTAATTATTGTGGTGATGTTAATTGTTGATGATGATAATGGAAGGTCTTAAAAAATTAATTACTTACTTTTGTGCATTGCCTTTAAACTGCTTGGCAGTACCTGCACCCAAATTGACTTGAAGCACTTTGTTACTCTTACTGATCTTGTTTCCTCTTGTCTAGATCTTTGCTTGTGTTGTTCTTGTTCTCGTATGTACGTCGCTTTGGATAAAAGCGTCTGCTAAATGACATTGTAACATTGTATATACAGTGTTTTTACTGCAAAATCCCAACAGCATGTCGAGGCCACACAAGGAAGCAAAGATGCCCCGGTTGTTCAGTTGAATCCACTTTTATCTTACTTTTAGTTTAAGACATTGTGAGACAGTAATGTCTATAAGTAACATAGATGGTATTGTTATTGGTTTATCAACTTTGCACAGCAGGCACCCGAGGACTTTGTTGTTTAGACATAAGGCCCGTTCTAATCTGCTTACATTGCAGCGTTTCTCCAGGCTCAGTTGAACAAACCTGGCATGCTTTATGGATGTAAAATGATGCATCTGGAATGCATACTTGGTGACTCAAGAGACAATCAGACAATTGCTGAAAATAACTTATCCCCAAAGAGTGCAACTGAGGCGCCGGGTATCTCGTTAATTCAGAAAAACAGAACAGAATTTTTTTAATTAGGAAAACATTCTCATAATTCTGAGACAATTATCCTTAATTCAAAAATAAGAAGGATATTTTTTCCCATGTGAATGCAATATGCTGCTGTAGTTTTTGTATTATTAGAACATAACTTAATTCAAAGTATTTAAGGTCATTATTTACTCACTGTAACTGTTCTCAGTGGCATTTGTTCGTCCTCCTCGCGTCTTGATTTATTGCCTCTATCTTCCGCTAACCTGTTTTTTTTTCTTCCTGAGACCTATATCTTGAACCTGTTTTTGCCTGCCTACCTGTGTGTTTGACCTTTTTGGTTATTGGATTTTGGATTCCTGCCTGCTACTTATTTGATGTTTTTTTTTTGTTGCCTCTGTTGGAGTGCTTTCAAGTTTTTGACCCCTCTTGCATCACCTTCCTGTAAGCCTTGTACCTACATTTTGTGTTAAATCATTGAACGGCATCTGGGGCTCAGCCTATGTTATCTTCATTGGGGTCCTTTGCCAAATTTTCCGTCACACCCCTCACGTCATGTCTGGCAAAGTGAAAACGGATAACAATCAAATGCATATGCGTGGTGTGACAGCTGGAGACTGAGGATTTCCAACAGTCATTTCAGAATCAGTGTTTCTCTACCTCCATGATAAGCTTCTCCTCATCCATGTTGTTGTCAGTGGCCTCTGAAATCCTCTGACCTGTTGACTCCATGCCTTGCTCCTCTTTCTATGATGTTATGTTGATACAGTTGCGTGAAATAAGCTCTGGGGTCAACCCCATATATTTTATTTTGAAAATCAACCCAATGTTTTGAGTTGTTTCAGTGTCTGACTTCCTGTTCAGCCGAATCTGCTCTGCGCTCAATTGATGTGCTGTGTTCCAGCATGCGGCAAATATAAGTCATGCATATCTGCTGCAGAGAGCTACAGGTTGCCAGATCTGCAACAGAGCAAAAACATGACACATCCAGATACAGGAAACAACCGCTATATTGTATAACTTCTTTGTGTGTGTGTTTGAGTGCAAGCGTGTGTTTAATTGTCAGACAGTTTTATAGCTGTGTTTGTTTCCCAGTTGCCCTGCGTGGCTGTTTGTGCCTGTCGTGAGAAAATGGGTTAAAACATGGACTAATTAAAGGAAATGACAGACAGTTCATTCAAACCACTGCTGGCAGAAATACAAACTACCCTATTCCACCTTTTCTGCTCTGTTTAGCCTGTTAATTTATTCCCTGTGTTAAGCAATGAAAAACCTGTGTATATGCTGTTAATTTACCGTTCTGTCTCACTTTGCTGTGCAGTCTTTAACTCTTATTTATTTAGCATTGTGCTGAACTTTGAATCCTTCTTAATTGTATACATTTTTAAATTTTCCTTCCCCACCTTTTTCATTCAGTTATGTTTTCTTCTCCTTTGTCCCTTTTTTACGGTTTGAATGAGAGAGGAACGGTGTGGTGGGTGTTCAGTTGGGGAAATTGGCTACAGGCATGGTTTCAGGCCATGTGAGGCGGTGTTACCCAGAAAGACTTCAAATGAAATCTATGAAGAACATATTTTTATCCTCCACATACATTCACCTTCCTTTGATTTCTCACACTTTATCTGAGAATGTAGCATTTTACACTTTAAGACTACACCAAGTATTTATTTTCTCCAGTTGCAGATTTCATCATCAGCTACAGTTAAGATGCAAGAGGAATGTAAGGAAATGGACATCTTTCATTATTTAGACCTAGATGTTGTATTTCATATTTGAAACAAATATAACTGTGCTTCCTTTGTATTACTCACATGTTATTTAGACGCCTAAGATGATATATTAAAGGTCTAGTTTCTGTTTTATAGTGTAAATGTAAGGTGTAAGGTGTATTGAAGTCTCTTTGAGAACCACAGGAAGTCTGCAGACATGTATAGTCATGTCCTGTGACGAATGTTAGGAAAGAGTGCAAGCATATGGCTGATTGGCATACTCCCAATCCCAAGCTCCACGCTCACAACCTCATGGACTATGAGGCACGTTTCCAGTAAGTGTGTGAGTGCTTAGAACTGACCCACTGTCACATCGTCAATTGCACGACCCGTCTGATGCCGCTGTTAGGGTTAGAACACTAAATCACACGCTCTCTGTGAGTCTGCGTTCATTTTTGGGGACATAATTGTGGGACTTACTCAGAGTTCAGAAGTGGGTGCAGTTGATCAAAAATGTAACGCCTTTCACTGTCAATCCGTTAACAAGGATGACAACTTTGGGGCGCTATTGGCCTGGCGGTCTGTGCGCACGCCCCTGTGGGCAGAGGCTGCAGCCCTCGACACAGAGGTTGTAGGTTCAATTCCGGCCTCTTCCATTTGCTGCATGTCCTCCCCCACTCTCTGCTCCCTGCATTTCCCATCTCTTTTCAGCTGTTCTATCCATTGGGAGGCGAAAATGCCCAAAAATATAACTTTAAAAAAACAAAACAAGAATGTTAATGTTGATGACAGTTAATCCCTTAATTCTGTTCAAAATGAGCAGGTTTTAACATTTACAGTTAACGTTAAAACCTGCTTAAAGTCTGATGGTCCAACCCCCAGAAAAGGGTCCCCACAATCTAAGTCCAGTAATCCAAACACAGTATACCCATAAAAAACCCAGGGATTACTTTAAATCTACAAAGGCAGTATACTCTTGCTCAGTTTGTCTGTGATCCATCTTACCATGTAAGAGCAGGGTTCATCCTTCTTCTTTCTCAGGAGAACAGCTATAGTGTAGACGCTTATAGTGATGGGAATTGGAGCTCTTCTTAGAGATCCAGATGGCTCCGTAAGAACTGAACTCTTTTAGCTCCCAAAGGTGTGATGTCATTACAGTATGTCCCTCTTCTCCAATTTATACCAACTCAAGCCATCAAGGCAATCTCAAACTCAGGGCTTCAATGGCATCAGGGATATGTAGTGAATAAAGGTCCAGGACATTGGGGTTGGACAAAAGTATTACTGCATCTTTTTGAATCTCAAGCTCATAACCTGTGTACATACTGTTTGTATAATGTTTATCCACGACATCTCCTCCTCTGTCACCCTCAACACTGGCTCCCCCGAGGGCTGAGTGCTGAGCCCCCTCCTGTTCACCCAACTGACATATTACTGCTCAGCAAAACACCCGAGCTGTCATATTGTTAAGTTTGCGGACGACACAGCTGTGGTGGGACGTATCACAAACAACGACGAGTCCCAGTACAGACAGGAGGTGGAACATCTGGAGGGTTGGTGCATGGAGAACAACCTCTGCATCAACTCCAAAAAGACAAAGGAGATGATCGTGGACTTCAGGAAGGGCAGACACCAACCACCTCCCCTGCACATCGGAGGAGCAGCTGTGGAAGTGGTCCCCAGCTTCAGGTACCTGGGAATACATCTTTCTGAGGACCTCACCTGGAGAATGAACACTTCCTGTCTGGTAAAGATGGCTCACCAGCGCCTCTTCTTTCTTGGGAAGCTGAGGCGCGCAGGACTTGGGAGCTCAGCTCTGAACTCCTTCTACAGATGTGTGGTGGAGAGCGTCCTGTGCTCCTGCATCACTGTGTGGCATGGCAGCTGCTCTGCTGCAGAGAAGAAGACTCTGCAGAGGGTGGTGAAGGCCGCACAGAGGATTGTAGGGAACAGCTTACCACCAACCACTGACATTTACACCAGCAGATGCAGAAATGGGGCCTGTGGCCTCATGAAGGACACCTCCCACCCTGCACACAAACTGTTTGCTCCTCTCCCCTCAGGCAGGAGGCTGCGGAGCATCAAGAGCAGAACCACCAGAATGAGGAACAGCTTCTTTCCTGAGGCTGTAAGACTGCAGAACTCTGGTGGTACTCTGTAGTCTCGGCTGCTCCCAGCCATACAGACTCTGACATGAACAGTACAATAAAACGGACTACCTCAAAACTTGCACACTGTACATTTGCACATTCAAGTGCACTATGCACATTATTTATATTTATATCTGTATTTATATGTTTACATTTTTTTTTTACTATGTCTTCCCTTAATTGTATGTTCTTTTTTTGGCTTAATACGGGACCTGAGAAATGGAATTTCGTTCCATATCATGCGACAGCTTGTATTGGTATGACAATAAAAAAACCTTGAATCCTTGAATCTTCATTGGCAAGCCATTATTTTTAGATATGTTTTGGCTTACACTATAACTGTCTTAGTTTCTTTCACTTTTTTATTGTGCATACATTATTAAAGGTTAAAAGAAAAGACCTCTGGAAAAATAAATATAAGCACAATGAACTGCAGGTGTAAATCCAATACACTGTGATTTATTTGGATTTATGAAATGCAATAAATATGTAAATGCTGTAACTTCCAGCTTGAATTCATAAAAAGAAGTGTGTGTATTTATATAAAATGTACAAGGGGGAGGATTGGGCTGATTGTTTTGTTTCAGACAAGTTAAACTTTGAATTATCAGCTGTCTGTCTTTAAGATATATTCAGCACATACAGTATAATTATAACAGCCTTTAATTCACCTTAAGCTGACCTTAAGGCTCATTATCAAATCTTGCTCATATGTATTCTCATCATCATGACTTTAATGCAACATTTTTATTAGATAGTCGACTTGTAGGCATTTGGCTGCACAGTCTTTTTTTAATTGTTTTCCTGCACTGGTGGGGGTAAAGTGTAACACCCAGGACAAGACATCCCTTCTACAGGGCATCTCCAGCAGATTGCACTCATGCTGTATTGTAATAGCCTGCGGGGCTGAGGTCAGCCTGGTCTGACACAGAAAAGAGGTAACAGTGAGAGGTATGGGGCGGATATTGCCAGAGTAACCAGCTGCTTTGAGATAGATGTGGTGCTTCAAGCGAGTGTGTCTTAAAAAAAAACCCTCTGCACTTTAAATGGGATTCTCAGTATTTTACCTCTTTGACCATTTTTCAGTTATGTAGAAGTCGTTGCAGGATGATGAGTTAGCCTTTAAATGTCACAATAAGATACTCTCGCCCATTATTTGTCATCTGAGTCACAACTAATGGCTAAAAAATGAAATGATAATTTGAGGGAAAGAGGAACACAACACTGTTTTCAGTGAGTCATAAATCAATGTCTGAGATGGAGTGACTTCTGTGGAGTTCACTCAACAGGAAAACAATTGAGCTCTGAAATAAAACCTGCTCAGACAGCTAATCATGTAAACTATCAGCAGAGCTAATCAGATGATTGCTGCTAAACGTCTGGGAAACTCATCAGTACAAACACTCCAGTGAAGAGCATGGAAAACATAAAGACATAAAGTAACAATGTTGGAACTCCATACTGTTGTGGAATTGTCATAGTTGTATATATATATATGTTAGAATTTTTAACACATATCTTTCCAGTCTAGGTGTCAGAGTAACTTTCTTCCAACGCCATCAGAGGCTACTGGGTGATAGGCGAGACAGGGTTACTGTAGTAATCAAGGTCCTTCTCCCTGCTCCTGTCTTTATCTGTATGTTGTGACTGACTTAGTGTCTCCAGACTAGAGCACTGCTCTTCTTCCCAATTGTTTGGTTTCTTATTGTCCAAATATGGATATCTAACTTTAGTGTTGTCTTTGGGGATAAATACCACGCCTGAGGGATTGTCTGACAGAATTGACTTGGCATTGCACTGCACTCCCCTGCCTGTTTACTGTTATGTTATTTGTCCTCAATCCAGTTCTACATAAACTATTTCAACGTAAGCCATCAGAGTCTCCTGAGTCTTCTGTGTCCAGTGTCCAGTTTATCAATGAATTCCACCACACATACGAAAAGTGTGCAAATTTTCAAATCGCTAGGTATGCATATGTTGTAGTAATCCTTGAATTTGTGCGCAAATTACTCAAAACGGTCCGTTCTTAAAATACCCGAGATCTTTCTAAGGCTCTGCTAACTGGTACAAATCTGCTGCTGGCACAGAGAAACAAGACACCCCTAACAATACGAAAACTCTGCCCATAGCTTCACCCCCAACAGACCTCCACAGGACTAGCCAATCAGAGGAAAGGGTTTTCTAAAACACCAGTGTGAGAAAAATTTTGATTTTTGAGCTGAACGTTCCAACAGAGGTACCATGGGACAGCATAAAGCCTGAAAAAAGCATTATACCCCCTCTTTAAGGATAAAGCCAAAGCTATAACTTCATTGCTTTGCATTATAAAACAAACATGATGTTGGCCTTGTAATGAAACATTGAGTTTGTGTATAATTACAGTAAATTATGAATAGACTGCATTTAGTGCAACCTAACCTTCTTGATCTTGTGAACACTCTAAAGAAAAATACATGAAAACATGCACAACAAGTATATGACACAGAAATATGAAAGAACATCAACTTCAATGTTGTGACTTTTATCAGTTCCAATTCAGCACCAAATGCAACATAAACAAACTGACTAGCTCAAGTTGATTTGTCACTGGCATACAAAGCATAGTGTGATTCATCAGCAGAGTCACGGACTGTGAACTCTGGAGAACTAACCTCATCCTCAATTGTCACATCAAATAAACTCTGTTCATTCCTCTTTTGGTCATCTGTTTGAGGATGGAGCAAAAACACTCCTCATCAAAAAATTACCTGAGTTTTCTTTATTTTAAGCTTCCCACTTTCTATCTAGATATTCTGGAAATTGTCTTCACTTCCTTTCCTTCTCAGAAATTACTTTTGGTACCCTTTAAATCATTTTTCTTCTATCAAGTTCTCCTTTTCTGATATATCAGTGAAAAAGTCACCTTTATTTCCTTCGCCTACGAGGGCTTGTTCTTCACGGCCATCTTTGGGACAAAGCTGTAAATATTCAGGGCTTGGTACATTGCATGTCTGGGCCTGTTGATGTTCGGTCTGAGCTCATGAAATATTGACCAGGGTCCCACTTTCTACAGAGGTAAGTGACCTATCTTGTTTGCAGCTGCATGTAACAACTTCTCTGTCTTGTCTGTCACTATTGGTTACTTCAGTCCAAGCATCTGGTGGTCTGATCTGGTGCTTCTTTAGCACGTCATAAACTTGGCCAAAGAAAAATTCACTCTTAAAGGGACTCAGACTTGTTCATTCACAGAACTTTCAAGAAGTTTTTCAGAGGGGTCTTGTTGGGCTTGTGTCCAGGGGGCTCAAGCTTTGATTTTTCAATGGCAAACTAAAAGCCCTGCTTCCTGACCTCTCTGCGAGACAAACCAAAGACTTCACAGATCCAGGTTCCTATTCCTGAAGATCCTGGAACATTTGCTAAAGTTCGAGTTAGCCTACCACACATGGTAAGATGGCATTGCCTCTTACCTGATAATGCTGCTGATGTAATTTTTCAAACATATGGGTGAATAATAAAGTAACAGTCTTTGACGAACCCCTCAACAGAGCTTTTCTCATTGACCTACTGCCCTCTCCTTTACATTAAGTGGGTCAGTCTTTTGTCAGCAATTACACACTGATCAAGCAGACTTCCCTTCATCTATCCGTCCACTGTTGCTTCCTCTTCTGCAAGGCTGCAGCTGATTAAAGTTTCTCCATGCGTACCGTCACATGAAGACAATTTGAGACAGGTATCATGATGCAATGTTGGACACGTCTCGTCTCCTTTTGTCTATATGCAAAACCAATACAGTCAAGGATACAGTTTTATTTAATGAGGAGTGTAATTTTTACTATATTTTTATGGTTGACAACCACAAAACCATGACTGATGGTGACTGATCTATGAGTGTTATGTGATGTAAGGAATTTGTATTGACATGCCAGGTTTTTGGCCCCTGTCCTTATCAACTCCAGACACGACTTACATCTAAATCATTATTTTTTACCTTATATTTAACAAAATTATTAGTATGGTTTCAAATGAGGAGTCCTCCGGTCACTTCTTTTAATCATTGTCCTCAGGTGGCACTGGACCTGCTGTTGTCTAGCTGACTTAAAAATAAACAATAATCCAATAGAAAGGCAAAGGTCAGCTGTCCTCTCTGCTTTTTTTAATATTTTCATAATCTTTCCTGAAAATCATTTGCAAAAAAGCAAAAAATGGTCACTGCTCATAAATCCAATCACATGAGATACACATACTGTATGCTGCGGGTAAATCAGGGTCAGAGAGCCTTGTAAGTCAACAGTGTCGTTGCAGGGCTTGTTTGTTGCTTGTTTCAAATGTCAAACGACTGGTGAGATCACACACTGCTAGTTTTGATTTGGCAACAGATCAATCTGCGATGTATTGTTAATGTCTTGATTGATTGAAAGAGGCACATCTGGGCTTGTATCTGTTTACAGCTCTGTCCCATTGCACCAGTGATAATGATCCTATTAAATATACCATCACCTACATCGATCAAAAACTGCAGACTCATTATCCTCAACCTGAGGCTGTTCGGGAAGAGATAACTTGGTGATTGTATGATTTTTGTTGGTTTGTATTAATGTGTTTTTGATGTTAATGTTAATGCTAAATGTTGCTAGGTTGCAAAACTTGTACCTGGGCCCTTCCAATTTCCTTGGTAGTGACTGTTGAGTCAATTTTAAAATGCTCTGTGTGTTTAGTATTTGTTTTCGGTCAATGGCATTTTAAAAATAAAATATAAGAACAGTTGTTAAAAATAGTGTTGTACCATTAGCAGCAGCTCTGGACATCGAAATTATAACTTGAAAAACAAGTGTGGTTAGTTTGTCCTCCTTTGTTGTTGACAAAGTTGTTATTAGAGTTCTGGCTCCTTCTTGACTGATTGGTTGGTGATCAAGAAGTGATAGTGACGAGTACAGGGGTGTCCAAGCTTTGTCTTAATTAACATTTTCTTTCCATATGAATATGTGTGTGTATGTGTGTGTGTGTGAATTTAACTTGAATTCTGTGGTGCATTTGGAAGCAAGTATTGTGACTTCAGTATTTTGGATACAATCCTTCGTACACAGTGCTACAGTTTGTGTTTCCAATAAGATTCTGTTACTGTCACAATTTAACAAACAACACTGAGCAACAGTGTCTTACAAAAGTGAGCACACCCCTCACATTTCTTCTAAAGCTGATGCACAAGAAAGCCTGCAAACAGTTTGCTAAGGACCAAGGACATGGATTACTGGAACCATGTCTTGTGGTCTGATGAGACCAAGATAAACTTATTTGGTTCAGAAGGTGTCAAGCGTGTGTGGTGGCAACCAGGAGAGGAGTACAAAGACAAGTGTGTCTTGCCTACAGTCAAGCATGGTGGTGGGAGTGTCATGGTCTGGGTCTGCATGTGTGCTGCCGGCACTGGGAGCTACAGTTCATTGAGGGAACCATGAATGCCAACATGTCCTGTGACATACTGAAGCAGAGCATGATCCCCTCCCTTCGTAAACTGGGCCGCAGGGCAGTATTCCAACATGATAACGACCACAAACACACCTCCAAGATGGCCACTGCCTTGATAAAGAAGCTGAGGGTAAAGGTGATGGAGTGGCCAAGCATGTCTCCAGACCTAAACCCCATTGAGCATTGTTTGGGCATCCTTAAACGGAAGGTGGAGGAGCGCAAGGTCCAACTCCATGCCCAAGAGAGTTCAGGCAGTGCTGAAAAATAATGGTGGCCACACAAAATATTGACACTTTGGGCCCAATTTGGACATTTTCACTTAGGGGTGTACTCACTTTTGTTGCCGGTGGTTTAGACATTAATGGCTGTGTGTTGAGTTATTTTGAGGGGACAGTAAATTTACACTGTTAAACAAGCTGTACACTGACTACTTTACATTGTATCAAAGTGTCATTTCTTTAGTGTTGTCCCATGAAAAGATATAATTAAATATTTGCAGAAATGTGAGGGGTGTACTCATTTTTGTGAGATACTGTAGATGCTGCATGAGCTGCTACTGTTCTCAGGAGCATTACATCAACATGGTGGCCATATTGGATCGGGTACAGTCACCCTGTAATGTAACCCCAAGTAAAAAAAACATCCATAACTCCATTAATTATGAATGGACTTCAAGCTGTTTGTTTTCACATGAACATCAGACATGTATTTATGATCCAGGATATTTGATTTAATTAAAAATGCAGCTTTTAAAATCTAAATGCTCTATCTAATAAAGATAATCACAGGAATGTCTACTGGCTATACTGTTGCCCCATGCAATAATGTAATTACATTTAATTGATGTAATACATGGCATTACATTTCATCAACATCTACATCAGCTATACGTTTAAAAACACCCTCTCACCTGAAAAAACATTACCCACATTTTCATAGTTTTAGCAAGGCTTTTGCAAAAGCTGCACATCACTTTGAATTGTTGTTGTCTCGACCTTGTTCTAACTTGGGAAGAAGGAGAATCCATCTTGATATGGTGGCTTATGTGCAATTCACAACCCCAGGAGTGTCATTTTCTTGTTTATTTCCATGCCAAAAAACTGCTTCAAGTCCCATTGGACACAAGAGCTGGCAGGAAGGGCACAAAGGTTATGCACAGGCTGTATGGTAGTATTATTTTTTGATCCTCTTTATCATCATTATTTTCATCACTACGATCAGTATCAACATTACTGTCATCCTCATTATTATCATCATGAATACAAATAAAGGTTATGTTCGCAAGACTTGAGTCACAAAAGTGTTGTAAATAAATTATGTTGACAATAGCAATGTCAGAAAAACAGTCTTTTTACACATGCACTCACTGTAAAAATACCCAGTGACACAATAGCTGTACCTTGGATAGAGAAGATCATGTATTACCTTATCTCTATACATGCTGAACTGTGTGCATATTATTCTTACAATGAGGAATGGAATAATGGGGAGGCTGTAAACACCTTAACACACATGCAGACACTCAGGTCTTTTGATAACGGGCCAAACGAAGGGCTCTCTGTATTCAGACCCACAAATTACAAAATAATTATGTGCTTAGTAAAAGGCCACACATTGTTCAATGTTCTCTCCCATTTATAAACATGCATCAATACAGATAAACCCACAAACACACAAGTGCACTTTACAAGCCACAGAAAGCGACTAACCTTTTTGTCCTCCTTCCAGTGTTCTGCTTTACTTAACATACAAGAACATTATGTACACACATGTTCACATCGAAAACATGGAAAATAACAGCCCAGGAAAATGCTTTCAATGCTTTTGAGCCTTTTAGAAGTCAACACGCAAACAAGTGTCTAACGTGAACACCTTCAGAGTACACCGTCATTTGATTTGTAGAACATTTTTTTAATACCAGTTCAGGAGCAAAGTAATGATCTTCTCACAAAACCTAATTGTTTTCCCAAGTTAATAAAAGTTGAAATGGTAAAGTTGAGCTATAATGTGTGCTTGATTGCATTTACAAATGCATGTGTTTGTTTTAGTCTCCTTATTTATCTATTTACCCTTTTATTTAACCGAGAATGTTGCTAAGTTGCAAAATTGGTACCTAGATACTTCCAATTCCCTTTGTAGTGACCAGTTTACTTTAAAACGCTCTTTTTGCTTCATTTCTTTTTCATTCTTGGGCATTAAAAAAGAAAATGTAAGAACAGTTGATAAAAATAGTGTCGTATTGTTAGCAGCAGCTCCAGAACTTGAATTTATACCTTGAAAACAGGTATGGATAGTTTGTCCTCCATCGTTGTTGACAAAGTTGTTATCCGAGTTCCGGCTCTGTCTTGACTCTGATTGGTTGTTGATCAATAAGTGATAGTGTCGAGTGCGTGCGTGTGCGTGTGTGTGTGTGTGAATTTACCTCTATTTCTGTGGTGCATTTGGAAGCAAATATTGTGACTGCAGTACTTTGGATACAATTCTTCGTACACGGTGCTACAGTTTGTGTTTCCAATAGGATTCTGCTACTGTCACAATTTAACAAACAACACTGAGTTAAAGTAACCTTTAAGAGCTTTGAGATGTCTGGGTACTTTTGATAACAACACAAGTCTACTCTCTCACCTGAACATCTTCAGGCTGTGAATCTGATCAAAGAGTCAAGCTTTCATCTGGATCAGACTAAAGATCAAGATGGCTAGATATAGACATGGTCTGCACAGGATGAACTAAAGATGGCACACACACGGAGTACAAACCAACACTATGAGAGGCAAAGCCAAGTAGGTTACTGTGTCTTACCTCACCTTCTATGAGAATATTACTCTCTAGCCTCAACACCTGCAGCCTGTGAGTCTGGCTGGCACCACCTTTATCTGGATATGTGGAGACATCAAGGTAACCAGATGGAAATGTCTGAACAGGGAAAAAACATTCTGCAAACATGATAATAAAATATGATTACTAGTTTGCCCAACACAAGTCTGCAGGATGAATTTACAAAAAGTAAATCAACTAAATCAAAATCACCAGCTGCTGCAAGAACGAAATACTTGTGTTTGAGATCACTGACAACTAATCACTCTGATGTCTTTGGCTTAAAGTCCATCATGTCTTTAGTCTTTTCCTCTGTCCATTTCCATTTTCTCATTAACACATAGAAGAAAAGTAAGACAAGTTGATCAAAATCAATCAAACTTTAGTATATATAGTGCCAAATCACAGCAAATATTATCACAAGACGCTTTACAAACAGAGCAGGTCTAGACCGTACTGTATGTTAAATTATGAACAAAGACCCAACATCAAGACAGGATAAGATCCAGTCCCATCTTACAGACAGGACTCAGTCTGATCTCATCTTAATCCACCATGAACAGAGCATTTCAAGCATTCAGCAAGTTACAGTGGCAAGGACAAACTTCCTCTAACAGGCAGAAACCTCGAGCAGGACTAGACTCATGCTAGACAGCCATCTGCCTCGACAATCATCAATATATCAAGCAGAACACCTGCAACCGGATATGTCAGCTCTAAATCATTCAAACCCACATCAGAAGCATCCAATGAGACCAGATCCTTAAGTCGTAGGACTTCTTGTTATTCATTACAAATAACAGGAGCAGCAAACTTATACGCCTTTTTTTTCCATCTCAGTCCTAACCTTTGGAACAGATGGTAAGAAAAGGTTCCTGAGACAGAAGATTATACATTCCTGTTCTCTGCTGCCTGGTGGAGGTTAGAAGAAATGAATGATGGAGATCTAAAGTAGACTAAATAAATCATAATAAGCCACGTTATAACATGTTCATAAAGCAAACAGTGATGAGTGAGAGCTTTAAATTAGTGATGATCCTCAGTGTTCCATGATAGACTGTGTCCAGAGCATTTGAGCTTTGAGAGGAGGCGTGCATGTATAAGACATCAACATCATCGAACACAGACCTGAAGGATTAAATCCTAGTCGTGTCACTAGCTGCTGAATATGTGGAATAAAAGAGAGGGATACATCAATTAAAAGATATCTACTGAGACACAAACTCAATCTGTGTTCCTTGAGAAGTTGAAACTGAAGGCAGATTCTGTGGCTTAGATTTTGCATTCGACACCAGCATGAATGTTGTTGTGTCTTTGCTAATAACAAGTTTTAAATACTAAAGATGTTGTTGAATTTGTAACCCATTTGTGTGTGTGTGTGTGTGTGTGTGTGTGTGTGTGTGTGTGTGTGTGTGTGTGTGTGTGTGTGTGTGTGTGTGTTTGCGTGTGTGTGTGCGCGTGTGTGTGTGTGTGTGTGAATGTGTGTGTGTTGTTGCTGTGAAGAAGGAGCATTGTCTTTCCAAGGTATTAATAATTCATATTTACCAGACCCACTGTCCTGAGAGACAAAGAGCATCAAATGTGAAATCTGCAAAAAGAGACATGAAAGAGAAGAAGACAGAGCAATGGTAAAAAAAAAAAAAAAGAGAGAGGGATGTGTGTCCCATCCAAAATGTCCAGCAAGCTGTTCAGCAGTCTCAGAGCAGAGAATACACGGGGAGTCAAATCCTCCCCAGGAACAGGCTGAGTGACTCAACAAAATCTTTATAAAAATCCAAAAAGGTCACGCAGACACCAAGCGTTGAAACAAAATTTTGCTTCAGATTTTATTAAACTGTTCAAATAAGTTTCTTAAAATATCAAAGCAGAATAATCAGAAGTAAAAATGAATGGTTTAATCTTAATTTTTTTTCCAGTTAGTGTGGAGTACACTCAAAAAGCTTAAATAGATCTGTAAAAAAGAGGAATTATTTTCACTTTTGTAAATTTCACTGCTCGAAAAACAGAAGTGACTCTGTAGTGAAATTTACTGCATAGGCTCAAAATCCCATCCAAAAACCCTTCCACTGTCTGGGAACACAGTTTGCAAAGAGGAAGCAGCTTCTCTGAGCCGGTTGTATGTAACAGAATGCTGTTTTGTGTGGATATGCTATGTATCATCAGAACTCTAATATAGCATGTAAACAGAAGACTAAGGGCCTGATCTACTAAGATCCCAAATAACAAGCGCTAAATTGTGTGTGCAGACTAAAAAATTGCACGTGCTATAAGTGGGCGTGTTTCTGTAAATTGTCAGTCATGACCGGAAAAATATTGCTTATCTCTTTTTTCTTAAATGGAGAATCTTCATTAGATGTCCGACAATCTCCGCCACACTCCTCAAATCAGCTCAGACCATAAAACACCTCAGCAGAGCCCCGCAAGCGTCCAGATTGTTATGATGACATTGATTGGGAGTTGCTGCAGCAACAAACGGATGGGTTACAGGCCATTGCACAGGAGTTGAGAGCTGTGTCCAATGTGGCCGGCGCCCTCCACCGTGACACTCGGGCCATCGTTGTGCACACGAGGCAGCTGGTCAGTGCTGTGTCTGAGCTGAGGATGGCTGTCGATGCCCTGGCAACAGTCAGGAGGTCATTCAGTGGCAGGGGTCCTTCAACTGAGCAGCCGGTGAATGAAGAGGGAGGGAAGATCACAGGAGATGAACGTTCATTAAGCACGGGTTGACAGAAAAAATCCTCGTGCACCCAGTTAGTACATCAAGTTTGCACATGTTTTTGTACATGCAAACATTTAGTAGATCAGGCCCTACATCAGGATCAAAGCTAGCATCTTAATGAGTTTGTTCAGTAACTCCATGACAACTTTGAGCCTTTTTTTCTGGCTTACATTTTAAACAATCAGCCACTCGACTATTTGTGTTCAAATATGCAAACAAAAATTCCATGTCAAACTGTAGTGCCTTCACGTTTCCCAAGCCTAATATTTAACTCCTATGGGGTGCTTTTTATACCCTAATTATATCTTACTGAGGCCAACTCACCCTTAAGCCAAGGTCTTGCCAACATCCTCTGACCATGACCCAAGGAACCAATTTATCTTGAATGATTCAGACACCCATGTTAACTTTGTAGCAGGGTGCCTACAGGTCCCAAGCTGGTCTCTGAAAAGCTATATATATGACAAGACGAAGCAGTAGCTATCCTCTGTAACCCAGCACCATGAGGCAATTTGCTGGAGCAATGTGACACAAAATCCCATTTCCCACACTACAGTAGTTAACAGAATGGAAGGTGCTCTCTCCCTCCTCTTACTCCGTCTACCTTACTCTCGCTCTTCTTCTCCTTCTCTGGGTTCCTAACCTTTGCTTTGAATTGCTTTCAAGCCTGCATCTTTTAAAGTCTCACCCTTCCCCCTCTTTAGTCCTTGCCCCCCCTCTCTCTCTCACACATTCTTCTCGCTGTCCTTCACTTCTTCTTTCTCTATTCTGTTTCCTTGTCTTTCAGCCTTGCGCTCAAAAAACACCCTTATTCACAAACTAATCCTCTTCCTCCTCATTCAACCTTCACTATTCCCAGTGTCTCTCTTTTCATCTGCCTGTGACCTTTCCCTCTTCTCTATCACGCATTCACACGAGAACGAGCCAAATGCATAAATGTTAATTCTTTCTTTATCCAAACTAAAATGTTTTCTGTGTTTTAAAGGAAACAATCTCTGTCCTGAAAGTGATTTGACTTTGTCTAATGTCTTTGTTCCAAAGCAAGTGAGTGCTTCGCTCTGCCTGCACCCCAGTTTTGTTTAGAATAATTTCCCCACTGGAAGCGTGTCTGAAGCGTAGCGTATAGTGGGGTGGAGCTCAAAGCAGCCGGACTCCCAAGATTACGATATGCATAGATGTATGCATAGAACAACTAACTAATAACAGGTTACTGTCTTTCTAAGGTTGATTTATTGTATATTTGTATATTTTTCCATGGTTTTGTGCTTCTAACATGTTTGAATACCTTCATAAATACAGAGTTTATTTTCTCTCAGGTTTAAGGGTGCTACATGTTTGTAATTCTGGAGGACGTTGTTGTGTTGTCATCCTCAAACAGAGTAAATAGCTGAAACTACAGTTGTGAGTCAGTGTTTTGTAGTTGTTAGCAATATATCCTCATCAATGCAACTGATTAGACTATGGGGACATAATCTATGGCAGGCAGGGTTCCCACGTGTCCTGGAAAACCTGGGAAACAGTTCACCAGTTTTCTAGTACTGGAGTACTGGAGTAGTTTTCCAGTACTGGAGTACTGGAAAATGGGAGAAAAAGTAAAATCACATCCCCATTAATTGAAAGCTGAATGCACGCTGTGCTCAAAAAGACAGCGACACAGACCGGTCTGGCTGCATGACTTTTTTCACATCTTTTCGGTCATAATCATGCATTCACAGAAAACGGTGGTCTATTGTTTCTGTTTTATGGTGAATTAACCTTGTGGAGTACTCTTTTGATTCAAAGAGTCCTATATTTAAGTTAAATAATGACCAGCGGAGTAGGACAGAGAGCTACGGGGTCTGTGCTACCGTACTATAGCTAGTAGGAGTGCAAACTCCTGATAGTGAAAACAAACGGAACAAAAGGAGCAACACAGCTGCACAGAAACTGCAAGTTGTAGACATCGCTGATCACAATAGACATCGCCATGCAGGAAGACAGTTTAAACTTTTTTAAATCTCTGAGAGAACTTCAAAACTTCACTGAAAATGTCCTGGAAAATTATCTCTGGAAAAGAGTGGGAACCCTGGGCAGGGGTTCCCAAGGTGTTGGTCGGGGGCCCTGGGGGTCACAAGACACAAATGGGAGGTTGTGAGACGTCTTCCTGAATTTTTTTTTCTTAAATTATCTAAAAATAGTACATTTAGAAAAAATATCTACACTAAAAATAGTAGCTAAACTTAAAATAAAACCTTGAAAGTAGAACATGTAATGAGTTTTCTGCCTTTCTTTTTGCCAGATGACTCCTAAGTTCAGGGTTAGTGAACAATTTATTATCAAAAGCATCAGTAGCAGTAGGTTAATTCATAACTT